>NC_048301.1:79694220-79788790 GCF_013100865.1 Trachemys scripta elegans
CTGTGGCTTACTCCCCCGGCAGAAACATGAGAGATGTATGGCTTTGAGAGTCTCTATGTTTATTTCACTCACCATTTGGGTGTCCCAGAGGTAGGACCCCACTAATTTAGGCTATTCACCAAGAAATGGCGAAATGAAAAACCCAAACATTCAGTTTGTTTCTGTAATGAAGAAAGAAATTAGTTCTATCCAGAATCACCATCCTTTGTTCTGTGTAACCTCCCTCCCCCCCACCCCCCAGCTCCCTTCCGTGTTGTGGGCAGAAACAGAGGTTGTCAGCCATCCAGCCCACAAACTGGAATGCAGACAAATATTTTAATTGCAATTTCTTCAGCAACATGCAATTTTGTCCAAATCATTCTGCCAGAAAATGTTTTGTTCAAGTTTATGCACTTCCCTCCCCGGAATCAAAGATACAAGAAAACACAAAGACACCCCCACTCCTTCAGAACAAATGGCTATGCATGCCCAGCCTAAACAGGGAAAACCAGCCCATTGACAGAACATTCCACCACTGGAGTAAATGGATGCAATGCCATTGGAATCAGTGTGGTTTCAATGCTTACAATCACTAGCATTGATTTTAGTCTTTCTTTTTTTTTACCACAGGGAATATGCAGTCATCCTTTCTGTGACTCTCCTCAGGTTTGCAGGAGAGCAAGACACACAGTAAGGTTTAGGAGGCTTGCTGGACCTCATTTGTGTGGCTTTAGGTAGAAAACTTCTGGTTTGAACACTGACAAAACCTCACTAGTGTTATCTACTTACATTTTAAGATCTGGCTCTGCACAGAAAAAAAAAGAGCTAAAAAGACTTTTTTGTTTTTTTAAATGAAAGCTTAGCTTATAACATTGGTAATTCCATTTGAAAATTTAACTAGAAACTTTGGTCCTAGGCACTAGGGGCAATTTTTCAAGAGCTTCTAGGGACTTGTCTACACTAACATGTAGTTCATGGCAAGCTGGGGGTGTGAATCTACCCTGCATTAGCCTGCCAGGGACTAAGTTTCCATGTGGATCCTACTGAGGCAGACCAACAGTTAACATGCTTTCATCTAGTCTGTTTTGAAATGGAACTACATCAGCTTAAACTAACAAACTGTTAACGTGCACCAACTGGGTCCACAGGGATAGTTAGTCCACGGGTGGCTATTGAGAGGTAGAGTCATATCCCAGCTTGCCATAAACTAAATATTTATGTATAAAAACTCTACGTGATTAAGGCCCGGCTTTTTAAAGGTATTTAGGCACTGCTCCACTCAGAGTTGCAACACCCAGCTAACTTAAATCCCTCAGAGCTGAAGTCACTTTTGAAAATGAACTTAGGCTCCTAAGTCACTTAGGTGTGCCTGAAATTTTTACTTTAGATCTCAGCAAAGAGCCATTGCGTAAGATCCCTCTCTTTCCAAGGTTTGCTATTGCTGCAGAGAACTTACACATATACGAAGACATTTAACAGCACAGCTTTTAGGGTCACAAGCATGTTCTGCCTGATTCACTTCAAATCATATTTTAGAAAAATTTCACTACTGATTTTGAAACCAATATATCTGTGGATTTTAGAGAGGAAACCAAAAATCTTATCATGGAAACTCAGTTGTAACCTTCAGAGGGACCACTGTTGCTTAATATTGCCAACAACAAGGCTCAGGTCAGAACAACTCAACCTGTCTCACACTTTTAATACCTCCTCCTGCCCAGCTCCCTGCCAGTATCCCAATGGTCAGGAGAATCAAACTAATTGACCTTCAGCTCAGCCTGGACACAGAGGGGTAACCTCAGTCTCACTGAGAAATGCCATAGGAGCCCAACTCAACCTATATTGCAGAATTCTAGCTTTGGAACTCTCAACGTCTGTGCATCAGCTTTTGGAGGCTGAGACAGAATTCTAAGAAGCTGCTGCATCTCTGGGAGAGACATTGCTTTTGAAGGAAAAGAGAATTCTCTTTCCAAGCATCATCCCCGTTACTCAGGGAAAATGCAGTGCATTAACAGCAGCTGACAGAAGCGGTTTCACAAGAGAACAGGAGCACAAAGTGCCTGGGCTGTACCATAAGCAAACGGAAGGGCTGGATATAGCAGTAAAGCCTTATATGCTTTTGGGCCGAGTAGGCATCCTGTAGCAGGCATCCTTCAGTCTCGAGAGACCATGGGTACACGAGAGGTACCTGAGAGGTAAAGAACTTACTTAATTGGTTTTATGGCAGCTGTAGCTGAAGAGACCCACTTGAGAGAGACAATCTTTGCCGCATTCCTGAGCAGATTGGGCCAAACTTCTCAGGAAAATATATTCAAAAGCAGAGACCAACACACCCCCAAAAAATCAGGGCTGGGAGTTTTTCTATGAACTTCAATTGGATGCAAAGTTAGATTGATAAAGAGTGCTTTAAAAAAATCCCACCCTCAAAATGAAGGTGCCTCCCACGGTCTTATGGCACATTCATCACCATGATGTACACGTACCTATTTACCCTACATTTCCCCTTACATCCATCTAATTTTAAAGAGAAAGCAAACAAATGAAACATTCTAGACCAATCTACTGACATCCAAATGAAATGGCTGCCTCATTTTATACTCTTATGATGCCATTTGTTATGACAGAGATCCCTTTATTTCATCACGTATGAATATACAGAAAAACCCCATTATTACTTTTGTTTAGCAATGACCACAAGTGACTGGCAACATACAAGACACAAAGACAGAGACAGCCACCTCCTAAAAAGGACCAAAACAGAGAGGGCAGGAGACACTGTGAAAGCTGGAGGAGGGCGTACCTCTAAGGAGGAGACAGGAGCTGAGGTGCTAGGCCCATTCGATCCATGGCCTAACTGCAGGGAGGAAATTAGTGCCAGCTCTAGTGGTAGACTTCTGTAAAGTATTCACCTTTCCCTTAGGAATTAGACACAGTCTACCAAGCTACCTCATATGCTACCACACAGCTATCATCTGGTAACAACTTTTTATCACTATCAGTCTAGTTGGTTCTGAACAGGCTGGACTGGAACAGCTGACTGAGAACAGCTGCTTAATTAAGTCTTCAAATCAAGACTGGGAGGCTTTCTGGAAGAGATGTTTTAGTCAAACAAGTTACTGGGCTCAGTACAGGAGTAACTGAAATTCTATGGCCTATATTACACAGGAGAGCAGACTAGATGATCCAATGGTCCCTTCTGACCTTTAATCTATGTATTGCCCATTCTCAAACCCATGCAGTTCCACATTCTAAATTTTTTTCTTACTGCAATCCCATATGGCCACTACACACTTTTTTCTTTAAGGCAATTTTGCCCTACAAACACAAGCAGAGTTAGCTGGTAATAATATTGAAATCATGTGTTACAGCATAAAAAGTGCTCCACCATATACTGAAAAGCTGGAGTAATGTTCACATCATTCAAACTAAAGAAAAATGTTCAATATTTTTTGTTTACTTACTAAAGTCGAACTTTATCTCTACAAACACAGAGTCCCACTTGGCTTATCTATTTGGAAAATGCTATTGTGTTGTTACCTACTGTTTGGCACTGAAGAGAAAGTAGAGATTTTTTTTTAAAGTTATACATATAAATAATGGGATGTGAGAGCAGAAACTGAGCAGGTATGAAATCTGAGATTTGGGCTAGTGAGTACTGAAAAATGACCCTGGCTACGCATGTCCTTTTGAATTCACCTAGGATTTCCTAGCCATCAGTCTTCCATTCTCAGTTGTGTTAACAAAGAAATGACTCATAGGCACAACGTCACTGGAATTTACAAGCCTGAATCCTGGCAAAAAGAAAAAAAAAGTGAACATAATACATTTGGGGACAAAAATGAATGCTCTATAATCTTCTCTTCTCAATGGTTTAAAGATTCTGTTTCTAGCTCTGCAGAGACATGATATTACATATAAAATATCACAGCTTTTCAAGTTTGTTCAGTACAGAAAAACTCTCTACCCAGAGCTGAATCTTACTCACCTTGGGCCTTGAATAAGGGGACGTTTGGAGGAAAAAGGATCTCCCAGGCAAGCAACCTCAATATTGATGCAATATTGATGTAAAGAGATACCTACAACTCTGTTTGTATCCATGATGCCTGAAGAATATAACACAAGCTTATGGTTTTGGTTATTTATTTTATTGAATGAAATGTCAGGCTAATTTAAAGAGATTCCAAAAGGTTTCTGCTTTCTGTCACCAGGGACAAGCCAAATATCAGGGAAGATAACACCTCTGGCCACAAAACCATGTTTATTATACTCAAGTGTGTTAACACAAGCTCTAAAATGCAGCTTTCATAAACTTCTATTTTGTTTTATGTTTCTATTTTCTTTTATGCTAGGTTTTGAAAATGGACACAAGCATTGTTTGTTGTCCTTTGTGTAGCCTGTTTAATAGAAGACTTTAGTCTTCTGGGTGGGCCACATCTGGGTGGGGAAATTGCATGCAGGGCCATGTACAGCTGGGGCAGGGGGTTGGGGTACGGGAGGGAGTGCAAGGTATGGGAGGGGGTGCGGTGTGCAGGAAGGAGCTCACGTGCAGGAAGGGTGCAGAGTTACGAGGGGGCCAGGGCTGGGGTGCAGGAAGGGTGTGTGGTGCAGGAGGGGGCTGAGGACAGGGGGTTGGGGTACAGGAGGGGTGCAGAGTGCGGCAGGGGGCTCAGGGCAGGGGGTTGGGGTGCGGGGTGCAGAAGGGGTGTGGGGTGCAGGCTCCAGCCCGGCGCCGCTTATCTGGAGCGGCTCGCATTGGGGCCAGGGCAGGCTCCCTGCCTGTCTTGGCCCTGCGGCTCTCCTAAAGCGGCTGGCACCACATCCCTCCAGCCCCTGGGGAAGGGGGGGCAAGAGGGCTCTGCGCACTGGCCTTGCCTGCGGGTACCTCCCCCAAAGCTCCCATTGGCCGCGGTTCTCCTTTCCTGGCCAATGGGAGCTGCGGGGGGCGGTGCCTGCAGGAGAGGGCAGCATTCAGAGCCCTCTCCTCCCTCCTCCCCCGAACTTGGTGCTGGCCGCTACTGGGAGCGGTGTGGGGCCCGTGGCAGCATGGGAGTGGCAATCCTGTGGGCCGAATCTGGCCCATGGGCCGTTTGCCCACACCTGCATTAGTTGCAAATTGTAAATATTCTACAAATGGCATGTTGTAAATGAAAGGACCATTTTGGTCAAAATGACAAACAAATGACACGATTGTCTTCTCAGAGAAAAGACACCAGTCTGGTATAGAGATATCTTACTAAGATTGTTTATTTTCTTGAAATGTATTTATTTTTAGAAAGCATCCTGACTTCAAAAGAATATAAGAATGCTCTGTTTTAGAGCCAAGAGGAATGTACAGATGTGCTGTCAGAGTTATAAGACTAAGTCATAAGTGGGCTGTCTTTCTCCCAACCTTCTTTCATAGAGAAAAAACTCCCCAGTTATAAAATTCCCAATTAAAGTAATTTCTTTTATAGGCACTCTAAACCTTCAAACGCTAAGAAAAACATTGATGGTTGGAAAATGTTTGACAGAAGATGTTACTAACTTCCATTTTATGTTTCCTCTCAATGGTGCAAACCTTGGTTATTTAAATGTTTGAGATGACAAGCCCCTTTTGAGATGTGTATTTGCAAATATTTTATCTAAATGCAAAGTTTCTAATGTAAAAACTTCCTTATATCAGTAAAATAAATACAGTAAAAGCTTTGTTATATGGCATGTTGGGAGAATGGGGGGTGCCGGTTAGTCAAAATTTCCAGTTAACTAAGAGTTATACTTACCAATGGATGGAAGGAGTTTGGGTGCAGGAAGTGGCTCAGGGCTGGGGCACGGGATGGCATGGCTCAGGGGGGGCAGTTCTCGTGTGGGAGGAGGCTCAGGGCTGGGGGTTGCAGTGTGGGAGGGGGTGCCAGATCTGGGCGGCACTCACCTCAGGGAGCTCCCTGCAAGCGGTGACATGTCCCTGCTGCTCCTAGGCGGAGGTGCAGCTAGGCAGCTCTGTGCACTGCCTCTGCCCGCAGGCACCACCCCCGCAGCTTCCATGGGCCATGGTTCCTGGCCAGTAGTTCCTGGCCACTGGGAGCTGCGGAGCTCTGAGCGGGACGGGGCAGTGCACGGAGCCCCGGTGGCCATTCCTCTGCCTAGGAGCAGCAGGGACATGTTGCTGTTTCTGGGCAGCCATATGGAGCCAGGCAACCCTACTGAAGATTTGTATTGGGAAATATCAGAAATGCTGGTTTCTAGAGCTTTCCGGTTGGTAACGTTCCAGATAACACAGCTTTTACTGGATTTCATTCAAATAAGGTTCTTAATATTTATTAATTTATCTGTCTTAAGACAGTTCCTTGAACTGCTTCTTTTGAGGAACTGATTTCAAAATATACTTCTTTGGTTTCATAGGACTTAGTTAATATTCACTTTAGCCATTTATAAACTGTTTAGGTTATAAACTGAACAAGTCTCACCTGCCCTTAAATCAAAATTCCTTTGTCCATCTACAGACTCTTTTGGTTACGACATACTAAGAAAGGGCTCACTACCAACTTTGGGGAATAACGTACTTTGGTCTTAACAACAAAAGAGCTCCCCACATCCGTCCCCCCAGCGGTGAGCCCACTCTTAGAGGCATAATCTGTCCACAGAAAGACATATAGAAGAGACTGCAACTGAAGTAACCATTGTTTATTATTTGAATTCTGCTTGTTCCACTTTGTAATAAGAAATAAATAAATAAATACAGTACTTGCTTTGTCATTATGCCAGAGTGAGAGAGACTGACCCTACAGCCTGGGAGACGGGGCACCCAAGATCAAGTCCCTGCTCCAGTGAATTTTTTATTATTTATAAAATTAAAAAGATATAATTATATATAATATTTATAAAAATATATAGCTTCAACAGGAGCGATTGAGAGAAACCCACCCAAGAAAGAACAGGAGCCTATAGCCCAGTGGTTAGGGCACTTACCTGGAAAGGGGGACCAAGTACGAAGACCTTCTCCACATCAGGAAGGGGGAAGGATTGAACCCCAGCCTCTCACCTCCTGAGTGAGCACCTTAACCACTGGGTTGGAAGTTATAAGGAGGGCACCACCTTTCCTGTTTTGTGAATCTATCCCTTTAAAAATGCCTGGAAACAAAACATTTTGGGTCAAACAAAATATTTTGTCCAACCAGTAACAGACTTTTTCAATTTGCCAAAAATTCCAAAAAATTCCTGATTTGGTTCAACCCAAACCAATTATCCCTCCATTTTTCAGAACTGCCAGCAAACTGGAAAAAAAAAGAAATCAGTTATTTACCCAACTCTACTCACACATTGCATCTTTTCCCCTGCCCTATGTTCGTCTTGTCTATTTAGACTGCAAAGTGATAAGATTTAAAATAAAGACATTCAATGACCAGGTTTGGCATGTTACAATAATTCCTAAGGGAGCTTTAGTGAGAGCAAGGCAAGTGAAAAGAACATGGCTCTGCAGTGTACTACATAGCTTCAATCCACATGTAATCCACAAATAATCAAAACCCATTAACACCAGGTACTAATTATTTCATAAGCAAATTGCATCCAAACATAGCTTGGAATGGCCCCTCATTATCACAGCTCCAAATGACCCTCCATCCTACATAAATCTAATGCACTGTATTTTCACTTCAATTGTTGCAAACTATTCAAAGCACAATTATATCATATCATGAAACTGAGACAATAAGCAATGTTATTTATGCTAAAAGCAGCTAATCCCACAGAGATGGAAGTTGATGCCCCTTTTAAAGCTATCTAAGGGTTTTATCCTGCCTGCTACCACGATGGTATCGGAGCACCTTCTATGTAAAAATCAATAGCATTAGCAAAGTCCCTAGTGGAATTCACACAGTTCCTGGCACAATCTTCCATTCTGGAGTAAAAACTGCTTGAAGTAGTTTTTAATATTTTTTTTTAGTTAGTTAGTGGTGGTTTTGGAGTAGAAGAGCTGTCTGTTGTGAATGTGTTTCTTGTAGTGGAAAGGCTTTTTCACAAGAGGAAGGTTTTGCAATGTTTTCTAAAAATGGTCAGTCCGTGGATTTCCCTGATCTCCTCTAGAAGTCTGTGCCATAGTTGGATCACATTGACTGAAAATGCTTTGATCCCAGTTCTCACGCATTTTGTCCTGGGCTTTGCAATCTGCATTGTCCAAGGGGAGCACAGCTTTAATGGTGGGTCATAAATCTAAATGTGGTCTTTCATGTACGGGTGGAAAAAATATTTCTAACTGAAAATATTGTATCTACTGTTGCTAAAGTAAATAGGACGAGGAGAAAAAAATATATTCCCCACCCCCGCCAGTTTGTTTATGCACATGACATCATATAGCCAACCAGGCTGTGGGTGGTCAGGCCTACTGGTGGAAGCGAGAGTTCAGGCTGCCAGTTAGAGCTGGATGCATGGTGGGCAGAGTCCAGGAAACGTGCTGAGAGTCAGTACTGGGGGGAGAGAGAGAGAGAGAGAGAGAAGCCAAATGCCAGAACCAGAGGGTCAACCACAGTTGTAAGCCAGAGGCAGTGCTGGGGATCAAAGCCAGAAATCTGAAGCAGGAGGGAAGCAGAGGCCTGGAGCAGGGACTGGAACAAGGGCAAGCACAGCTGCAGGCTTGGTATGTTATGGGCAGCTCCTGATCTGCTGTTGGAGGCCAGGCTTATAAGCAGGGCTGCTCAACCAGCAGCCAATCGGGGGTTTGGCCACTCTGTCAGTTCCAAGGCAGTGAAACTGGGCTCACTGGGTGCCTAGCAGCAAAGTTACTCAGAACAGACCAGCAGCTGATCCTAGTTGGTCTGCTCCCTGATGCAGCACTTTGCATATAGTAACTTTCACTGTTTGGCTGATGGTCAATTGCTAGGATTGCCAGTTTTGGTTGGATGTATTCCTGGAGGTTTCATCACATGACAATCTTTTAATTAAAAGATTAATATTTAATTCCCAGAGATTCCTGGAGGGTTGGCAACCCTATCAATTGCACTTCCTGTTTGGTGTGTTATCTAGGGTTACCATACGTCCGGATTTTCCCGGACATGTCCGGCTTTTTGGGCCTCAAATCCCCGTCCGGGGGGAAATCCCAAAAAGCTGAACATGTCCGGGAAAATAGGGAGGGGCCGGCGGTGCTGGGTACTGGGCCGGGCTGGGGCCGGCGGTGCTGGGCCGGGAGTGCGGGACCGGGGGCCGGGACCGGCGGTGCGGGGCTGGCGGGGTCGGGCCGGGGGTGCCGGGCCGGGGCCGGCACCCCAGGAGCCGAGCCAGGCTGGAGATGCTGGGGCCGGGGCTGGCCCACGGAGGGAGCTGCTCGGTTGGGGGGGCCAGACTGGGCAGCGCCTCCTCCCCCTACCCCCCAGCTTACCTGCTGCCTGCTTCAGGCTTCCCGCGAATCAAATGTTCGCGGGAAGCAGGGGAGGGGGCGGAGTTGGGGTGGGGACTTTGGGGAAGGGGTGGAGTTGGGGCGGGGGCATGGGCGGGGCCGGGGCCCCGTGGAGTGTCCTCTTTTTGGACACTCAAAATATGGTAACCCTAGTGTTATCAAGAAGACATCCTTTACACCAGGGGTTCTCAAACTGGGGGACGTGACCTCTCAGGGGGTTTGTGAGGTTATTACGTGGGAGGTTGCAATCTGTCAGCCTCCACCCCCAAAACCCGCTTCTCCTCCAACATTTCTAATCGAGTTACAAATTTAAAACACATTTTTTATATTTGGGGTCGGGGGGGTGGGGGGGTGTCGCACTCAGAAGCTTGCTGTGTGAAAGGGGTTACCAATGCAAAAGTTTGAGAACCACTGCCTTACACACTGGTCTAGATGGAAAAAGCTCCCATGCACTCTGTGCTCCAGGCCCTGCAAGATAGTATTTACCAGTAACACAGTAGTAGAGCTGAAACCAAAACAGATGGTAGACAGATGTGTACACAGAGTGGAAGGAGAAAGCTAAGCATGTTCGGTTGTATTGTCCCCTGGTTCATCCCAAAACACCCTCACAAACATCAGCAGGGATCAATGAAAGATTCCTATTTTTTTTTTTAAAACAACTGTCTACACGTTACATAAAGGGTGCTCCACCAGAAGGCTGAATTTTATAAATTAGTTAATTTAAAAATAATTCAAACTGCCAGAGTCCCTTTGAACCTCACGTATGTACCTGCTACTGCATTTGGAACGCAGCAGGATGAACATGATGATAATACTTTGTTACAGTAGGTGCATGTAGAACTTAAAACGTTCTACAAATAATAGCCTTTGGGTAGGCAAATATCTACCTTTTATAGATGGCTACAATGAGACTGATGTTAAAGGGATTTGCTTATGGTTACATGGCACATAAGTGGCAGATTTAGGAAGACAATCCAGGAGACGTAGCTGCCAGTTCTCTGCTCTAGCCACTACACCACACTCCTTCCCAAATCCAAAACTTCCACTTTGAGGATGCAGAGCATCTGTACACAGAAGGGTGGGCACTGGTTACTAGGAAAGGAGCGACTGTCAAATCTCCATCTCTCTAAATGAAAGCTACTCCTTTATACCCTTGTAGATAGCAGAAGATAATTTCTTTCTTTAGAACAAAAAGCTGAATATATCATCTTAACAGCCTGCTGCATTATGACCCCCACACTAATCTTATTAAAAGAGAGGTTACTGGGCTCTTTGTTGGCAAACAGCACATTAATGAGAGCTCCTTGAAATAATCCCATCGCTAATATGCAGGGAAAATTACATTTTCCAGCATAATTATTGTGTCAGTCAGACACCCCAACTCCAATACTAATTGCTTTTCTACAAATTCCAACAGCAGCTTGGTATATGTCAAATTCTGGGAAGGAAACAAAGAGGAAATTCATGTTATTAACAGAAAACCATGGTGATTTTAGGAGAACAGATCCTAAGTAGGGTAGCTACAAACATCCCATCAGCTTTGGCCAGAAGTAGGTCACTGCACTACTGAATATCCTTCTACTGACCGCACAACTTCCCCTCCCCTCACAACCGCTCTCCTCACAACCACTTCTATCACAAACCATCTATTCTGCAGCCCTTAGGGCACAGAAGGGGAGTGTCAAAGTTCACCTCAAGTAACATCCTAAAAGTCACTTCTCCCTGTGATTCTGTCAGATCTCAGACTAAAGGGAGTCAGGCTTAGTCTCATCTCCATTGATAATTCAGAAAGTGGGCTTCATGTCTTTCTGAGTCAGCAATAAAGCAGGGCTCAGCATAGCGATGGGGGTGCTGTGTTGCTACCTTTCAGATTCGATATAAAGCTAAAGCCCTGACAACTTGTGGTCAGTAGACGCTGCCTTCTGAAGAACTGTCTAATGTTGCCAAAATGACTGTCTGCAGTATTCCACCCCAGAAATGGCTGCATTTCATAGCTCTCCATGTATATATTTCATCTAATTGTAATTCTGCTCTTCATCACACAGTGTAAGCCTTGAGTAACTGCACTCAAGCCAAAGGCCTTATGTTCTCTGTGCCCATATCTGTCTACCTACCACTTGTTTTAGTTTCAGCTCATTGTATTACTGGTACATACTGGTGTACATGTGGATGGAATTTGGTTAGCAGCCTATAAAGTATTTTGGAATCTGCTTTGTAAATGTAAGTGGTTCCCTCTTTCTGATGATCTCCTTACTGCTTCCCTAATGGATCTGTTCCTCTAATCCCTCCCCAAGTAAAACCTCCCCAGGAGGTGCTCTGCCCTGCTACGAATGGCAGTGTCCCCCATTTCACAACACTTCCCAGCCTGCGACAACTTAAATGGCTACAGCAGGGCACACAACACTGACAGCATCTGTGCCCTGCCTTTTCATCTGTGCTGTTCTCCTATAATTACTGAGAGCTTCCCCTCCTGCTACAATTATCCCCCCCCAGTTAATTATCAGCTCTGGAATTAAGCTGCTTTCCTCCCTCTGCCCTTGTTGCCATGACAACAACTGACCCGCATCTGTCACTGGATGAACAGTGGCACTTTTGGAAAGAAACAAAGTCACAATAGCAGCGGTTGTGATTTCTTCCCATAAGTCGGATGTAAACATTGGGAGTCCCATCTAGGAAGGGACAAGAGGGTCATTTGGTGGGAATGTAGCTAAGGAGTGCCAGCCGTAGGCAGTCTGCTGCTCTAGGCAGCCCAACGTGTGGGCTGCAAAGAACAGACACTGTCACCCACACAGAGCAGCTGAAGATTTGGCTGCCCCTTTGGCTGCAATAGGTGACTTTATTCTGTGTATATTATATGGAAAACTGAGTACAAGGAGCAAACTACCATATACAAAGATTGCATGCAATGGTGTTGTAGCTGTGTTGGTCCCAGGATATTAGAGACATGGTGGATGAGGTAAATATCTTTTTATTGGACCAATTGCTGCTGTTGAGAGAGGCAAGCTTTCAAGCTGAAGAAGCGCTCTGTGTAAGCTTGTCTCTTTTACCAACAGAAGTTTGTAGAATAAAAAAATATATATATTACCTCACCCACCTTGTTTCAAAGGTTGTGTGGCCCAGTGGACAGGGTGTCAGGGAGACCTAGATTCGATACCCAGCTTTGCCACAGACTCTCTGTGTGATGTTTATTAAATGACTTAGGATCAAATTTTTCAAGAGTGCCTTCTAATTCTGGTTGTCTCCAATATTTCTGGACGCCCAATTAGAGACATCTTGGGCCTGATTTTCTAGGTGCTGAGTTCCAGCTGAAGTCCAGCTTCAACCACCTTCAAAAAACCTCCAACCCAACCTGGTTCAGGTTGCAAAACCAAAAATCATGCCCACCTCTAAAACATTTGTCCATAAATTTTCTGTATGCTGATTTCTCCCATCTCTAATATAGGTTAAATGCTTACCCTTCTCAGAGGTCCATAGATGAAAAGCACTGTACAAAAGTTTAAGCCCCTGACAACCCCTAAAAGAATTGCCGGTGGGGTTTATATTGGGAGAGTACAAGAGAGTATACATTCAGTTTGCACACTGCTGTAAAATAGTAACAACGTTTGGTCACTACTGATTTAGTGTGCACGGGAGAAGTGGAAGATTCCATATGCCATTACCAGTCCTCGGAGATAGCAAATCTCTCAGATTTTTGTTAAATCACAATAGAATCATCAAAATGTAGAGCTGGAAGGGACCTTGAGAAGTCATCAAGTCCAGCCCTCTGTGCTGAGGCAGGACCAAGTAAACCTACACCATCCCTGACTGGTGTTTGTCCGACTTGCTTTTAAAAAACCTCCTATGATGGGGATTCCACAACCTCCACTGGAAGCCTATTCCAGAGCTTAGTTATCCTTATAGTTAGAACTTTTTTTTTTTACTAATATCTAACCTAAATCTTCCTTGCTGCAGATTAAACCCAACATTTTTCTCCTACCTTCAGTGGACATAGAGAACAATTGACCACAGTCCTCTGTATAAACAGTCTAACATATTTGAAGACTGTTATCAAGACCTCTTCCCACCGCCCTTCCCCTCTCTTCTTTTCTCAAGACTAAACATGCCCAGGTTTTTTTAACCCTTCCTCAAAGGTCAGGTTTTCTATAGGGCAGGACTTCACTATCCGCATCGATCTAGCGGGGGTCAATTTATTGCATCTGCAAATTTTATAAGCATACTCTCCATTTCATTATCCAAGTCATTAATGAAAATACTGAATAATACTGAGCCCAGGATTGACTCCTGCAGGACCCCACGAGATACAACCTCCCAATTTGATAGTAAACCACTGGTAACTACTCTGAGTATGGTCTTTCAACCAGTTGTGTACCATCCTTATAGTAATTTAATCTAATTTTCTTATGGGAATGTCACGTAGAACTGTGCCAAAAGCCTTATTAAAAATCAAGATATAATCACATCTACTGCTTCCCCCATTACCCACTAGGTCAGTAACCCTGTCAAAGAAGAAAAGTAGGTTGGTTTGACATTATTTGTTCTTGACAAATCCATGCTGGTTATTCCTTATGACCCTATTATCTTCCAGGTGCTAACAAATTAGTTCCAGTTTCTTTCCAGGTATCGAAGTTAGGGTGACTGGTCTATAATTCCCTGAGTCCTCTTCATCCCCCTTTTTAAAGATAGGTACTATGTTTGTCCTTCTCCAGTCTTCTGGGATCCCACACATCCTCTAGGAGTTCTCAAAGATAATTGCTAACGGTTCTAAAATTGCTTAATCTAGCTCCTTAAGAACCCTAGGATAAATTTAATTAAACCCTGCTGACATGAATACATCTAACTTCTCTAGCTCAAGTTGAGGGATAGCTGAGTGGTTTGAGCATTGGCCTGCTAAACCCAGGGTTGTGAGTTCAATCCTTGAAGGGGGCCACTTAGGGATCTGGGGCAAAAGTCAGTACTTGGTCCTGCTAATGAAGGCAAGGGGCTGGACTAATTGACCTTTTGGTGTCCCTTCCAGTTCTATGAGATATAATAATATATGGAGATATACCTATTATAAAAAACTGTTCTTTCCCTATTTTGGCTTTCATTCCTTCCACCTTAATGCTAATATTAATTGTGTTGCGTGTATGGTCACCATTAACCTTTTTAGTGAAGACAGAAGTAAAATGGGCATTAAACACCTCAGCTTTCTTGTCATCAATTATTAGTTCTCCTTCCCTCCTAACTAGAGGACCTACACTTTTCCTCATTTTTCTCTTGCATTTAAAGAACATCTTATTGCCTTTTATGTCTCTTGCTAGATGTAACTCATTTTGCGCCTCATCCTTTCTGGTTTTGTTCCTACATGTTTGTGCTATTCTTTTGTACTCCTTCATGGCAATTTGTTCATGTAGTCATTTTTTGTAGGATTTCTTTTTGATTTTCAGGTCATTAAAGAGCTCCGAATGGAGCCACATTGGCCTCCTCCTATTCTTCCAATCTTTCCTTTGTATTGGGATAGTTTGCAGTGTGCCTTTAATATTGTCTCCTTGAGAAATTGCCAGCTCTCCTGAACTCCTTCCCTTAGATTTTCTTCCTATGGGATCTTATCTACCCGTTCTTTGAGTT
Organism: Trachemys scripta elegans; assembly: GCF_013100865.1. Taxonomy (NCBI): domain Eukaryota; kingdom Metazoa; phylum Chordata; order Testudines; family Emydidae; genus Trachemys; species Trachemys scripta. Next base: position 79,709,174 of record NC_048301.1, read on the forward strand.
TGTTCAAGTCTGATTTTTTGAAAGCTTTTAATATGTTTAAAAGCCGTTGAGATAGCGTTACTTTTTACTTTTTTTTAAAATGGTGCTAGCCAATCCCCATTTAGACAGAGGGAACTCGCCAGATCTATAAACTCCCCTTGGAATAATTCATTTACAAATATTTTATGCTTGCATAGCACCTCACACTGAAAAAGTCATCTGATCAGAATGAATGAGGAAAACTTTCTATAAAAAGAGGAAGTAAACAGCAAGATAATGAATTATTTTGCATTGTGCAGAGGGGGATAACAAGGAGCAGTGGGATAAAGCTAAGGAATAGAAATTTAGGTTCTAACAAGGAAAAACTTCTTGGACAGCAAGATCTATACAGCAGAAAACTGTGAAAAGATCTCCCAAGGGGAGTGAAATGTCAGAAGCCCCAACCCTGGAGACATTTTAAAGTGCAATAGAAAAAAAAACACGGAAAATATATTGCACAGAACAATCTTGACTCTAACAGGCACCTTGTCCTCTATCCTCATAACAGAACTGTTATGGTTCTGTTATGCCAAAATGTGCTAGTAGTTGATTGTTAAGGGTCACTGATGAATAAGCATCCAAGTTGAAATCTCTCCGGAGAAAGAGTTAAAAATGCCATACAGCAGCACTGCATCCCGAGTTGTTGAGGATATAATGTGCTTTAAAGCACCCTTCTCAGTGCCCTTTCACCTTTCTGGGCTTCCTTTGTATTGAAACGCAGCTATACTAAAGGAGAGTAGATTCCCAGGCTCACCTTGTTGCGGGCCAGTGGTCTCTGAGCAACCTGGGAATAAGGAGATGCCAGGTAAAAAGTGCAGGGGCTGAAGGAGAAAAGGGGCACAGAGTTTGTAAAGCAGGTAGGGTGGAATCCAAGAAGGGTCTTAGGTGCTGCAATGCTGAGCATCAAAACACCTAACTTTTAGCCATATAAAAAAATTACAGGAACACCACTGTGAGCTGCAAAGTGGAGTTAGACACCCAGGCTCCTTAGACAATGAATGGGGAGAGATGGCACCAGAGATTATGCAATTCACAAAAGCCAGCACGCTAGACAGAGAGCAGCTTAAACACACCAATCAGATATACCGACTGCAGAGATGCGGGCACACCCCTCTCTTATCTCTTGCAATCCATGAATGGGAACCCACCTCCTGGAGTCAGGCAGTTTAGGCATTTAGGCCACTTCTCATGGGAATGAGTTAAGCACTTGTTAAGTAATCCCACATCAGACTATGCCATCACTCTGTGGTTAGAGAACTCTTCTGAAAGGTGGGAGACCCCTGTTCATATCCTCTCCCCCACTTTGGCAGAGAGGGAGAACTGAACCTTGATCTCCGACTGCCCAGGCAAGTGTTCTATCCACTGGGCTATACGGTGGGCAGTGAGGTCACCGCTCTCTCAATTTCAAATGGGACCCGATTTGGTAGGTGGGCTGTGACCACACCTACCTGATCAGGACCTGCACACAAGACAGTTGGCCAAATGCTCATTTCCCCCCCCTGTTTTCTCCCACTTGTGTTTGTTAAATAGATACTTTTGCAGATGCTGGTCAAGTTGTATTCAACTGGATACACTTGGAAACCAGGAGAGCTTTCAGCTGCACTTTGTTATTTAAGCAGAATAGCTGTCCTATTGAATGTGCCTGGCCAGCTCATTAAGTTCTGTCATATTGTCTTGTTTACTATGCCTGAGAACAGCTGAGAACATAATTCATAAAAAATAAAAATATTGGATATATATATATATATCCATCAGATAACACGTCTGTGACCATCCAGCCTCCAGGAAGCAGTAATGTAAAAAAAGAAACTGAACTGGGAAGACAAGAACAAATACTCCATTTGCTGAGAGATTGCAGTAATACCCTATTTTTTGTGGCCCACAGGAAATTATGTTTACATATGCAGAAGATTAGGCCAGGACCCTTTGCAAGCACTTGGAATAGGTCTACACTGCAATTAAAAACCTGCTTCGGGCCTCTGCCAGCTGACTTGGGATCACAGGGTTCAGGCTAAGGGGCTATTTAATTACGGAGTAGAGATTTGGGCTCTAGGACTCCATAAGGTGGGAGGGTCCAGAGCCCGAGCCTGAACCTCTACAGTGCAATTAATCAGCCCCTTAGCCCAAGCCCAATTCAGCTGGCACAGGCCAGCCATGGGTATCTAACTGCAGTGTAGACATACCCTTAGACACACTTTATGCCATCTCTTCACTGGATTCTGAGCACCCTCTGCCCCATCTGCCCCCTGGGATGACAGATAAGTCATTGTAGCTTTGAAAAGCGACAATCGTTCTTCTCCTCTACTATTTTAAGTAGTAGTAGTAGTAAGGTCCGCTACCTGTCAGTGTCACCTCTCATTAATGTTACATTAATTGTGCTGAGTTGCATAGGTGCTCCATGGGATGTATTACAAATCACTGCCAGAATTTTAAAAGATACTTTCACAAGTCAAGTAAGACTAGGTAGCAGAGAAAAGTATGCTGCTTTTAAGGAAATAGCAATTTAATCAGTAACTTCCTTATTGTATTTTTAAAATCTGAATTGTATTAAAATGGTCTTATATAAAGACACTGCAGCTGTAACCCTGCTCTGATCAAGAGATAGTCTCAGATTCCCTGGGCTGCGGACATGTGCTCTACACAACACTGGAAATAGGGAGCAAAGTCCTCAGTATATGTATTTACATTTTTTAAAAAGAAAGTCCATCAAGTAGCTGAACAGGAAAGAAAACTAAGGTATTTAAAAAACATCCCTTATTACATCATAAAGAGTAACTGTATTCACTAAAAATGAATCAGATCAGATTCAGTAAGTGGGAGAAATTAATAAGTCAAAGTAAGGTCTGCACTTCCAGCAATGCAGAGGATGAAGTCACTGACAATACCCCGGCAAGAATATCACAGTGTAAATGCCTGCTTAGATTAGACATATAAAGGTTTCATCAGGATTTCTCATTCTTGCCCCGTACTGAGTTCACCAGCTGGTTGGATCATAAAATAAATATGAAATTTTATTATGAACCATATGACATGAGCATGAGTAGAGAAAGTTGAAATCTGCATGAATAATGTTTAAGACTGGGTACTAAAGTGAAACACTAAAAAAAAAAAAAAAAATTAGATCTACTTCAGCTCTAGACACCTTGATGATTATTCAAAATGACACTCCATTTAATAGCCTCATAGCTAAACCCACACAGCAATGGGATCAGACAGCCAATAATTAAGCATGCACATACAGCCACACTGTGCCCACATTAAAGACTCCTGTCCCACCCGTATTAACAGACTACCCCAAAGCCTTAGCAAATAGATGCATGGTAGATAAGGGTAAGGTGAATGGAGCAACGTTAGAAAAGTGAAAACTCTATGCTCCTGAAAGAACATCTTGGCATTGTCAGTCAGGGTAGTTTAAAGTGCCAGTTCTGTCCGTGGCAAAACTAAAGTTAACAATTGTCAGACTTCTGACTAAATGCCTCTCTTTGTGCATCACTAAAAAGGTCATACATTCTCCATGAAGATGGGATAGGGTTTTAGTTTATAACTGGTATGCAGACTATTAGGAGGAGGAGGAGGAGGAAATACTAGCTCACCTATGGCTAGAACCTCAAAGCAGTTATTACAATTATATACTAAAAAATAGGCCAAGCCTAAGAGTCCCCAGTCAGATTAACCAGCTGCTGGATGGCAGGAGAATACTGCACTCTGATTCTTCAGTAAAATGCTACCTGTCACAGGGTGACTGACCCTTTTAAAGAAGTGGGGGCTCAATCTCATCTGTGAATGATCAGCTACTTCCCAGCTGAGACTGATCAAGTGATTATACAAGCCTACAAGTGTCTCAGTTGAGCAAGCAAGCTGTGGGGAGCAGATGGCTCTCTGTGGCTGGCCCTGGAGTAGTGGGAAAGAGGCTTCTGGGCCCCCACAGCCTGCTTTGGTATGGGGACTAGCTTTATTTGGTGTTACTTTGTGAGTCTTATGGTTGAGGAATAAAACTGTACCCTGAAGGAAGGCCCTGAACAGATTTGGGGTGTGGCATTAGTCTTTACTGAGCTGGAGGAGAGAGGCCAGTGGCCTACCTTACCTTTAAATGAGGCTGAGAAAGCAAGCTCACGGATTCCTGATGTCTTCTTATCATGGTACCATCAGATGTTAAGGTTAACAATATATAAAGAATTCACCATGGAACCTGCTCTTAAAGAAACCGTAGAATGTGTGATGGTACCTCCCATAAGGCTTTATGGAAATATGCTTAGAATGTGTTTTATGCTACATATGCCATGTAACATATCTCAAAGGTTACGATCTACTGAATCTATTAATCCTATTTGTATGCATGTATCATTTTTGTATTTGAAGTTATGAATATTGGTTGTGTACTGGCTTGATTTCTAAATAACCTTAGTAGAGCATTTGGTCAGTTCCTGGAGAAAGGAATGTTGAAATTAAGTACCTAATCAAGAAACACTTAAAAGGACAATGGATCTTGGAATGTTCCAATCTACATAAGAAGTCTACTTGAGGACATTCAAGGTAGCATGTAAACAATGGATGCTACCTGTAAAAACTGAGTCATGCATGGACATGTGACTTGCCCAGGTGACTCCTAAACTCTATCTTGGAGCTGGATTTTACATAGGAGTGAGGTGGGGGTCTCCACCCACAAGAGAGTCTATTTAAACCCCTGGGAGACCCCTCCATTTTGTCTTCAGCTGGCTAAAGAGAGCCTCTCCACTCCCCAGGATACCTGAAAGAAACTGGAACAAAGGACAATGTGCAAGAGTTGTGAGTGATTGCAGGACCCAGGCTAAAAGGAGATTAGTCTATAAAAGGGAGCATTCTGGAACTGGTGAGGATCTTGTCTATATTCAGTTTGATTAGACAGATTTGCACATTTTATTTTATTTTGCTTGGTGACTTACTTGTTCTATCTGTTACTACTTGGAACCACTTAAATCCTACTTTCCATAGTTAATAAAATCACTTTTTACCTATTAACTCAGAGTGTGTATTAATACCTGGGGGGAGGCAAACAGCTGTGCCTATCTCTTTATCAGTGTTATAGAGGGAGAACAATTTAGGAGTTTACCCTGTGTAAGCTTTATACAGAGTAACATGGATTGATTTGGGTTTAGACCCCATTGGGAGTTGGGCTGTTTTCAGTGAAGCCTGCAACTTTGGGGCAAGTAATTCAGACCCTGGGTCTTTGCTGGAGCAGACGGGTGTGTCTGGCTCAGCAAGACATGGTGCTGGGGTCCCGAGCTGGCAGGGAAAGCAGGAGCAGAGGTAGTCTTGGTACATTAGGTGGCAGCTCCCAAGGGGGTTTCTTTGATCCAACCCATCACAGAGTGGCCAGTTCTGGTGCTGGCTTCAGAGCCTTTGGAGGAATCTTATTCTAGGGCATACAGCCATTTTTCTTAATAAGTAATTACTGGAGTGCTCCCTGCATAGTGACCCCTTCAGATACACCAGTCTAAACATCCATAAATGGGCACACAGTTACCACATCACCCACAACTCTTTTCCCTAACCCCCCAACCTGAGCCATCATGAATTATGCTCACAGCATTAAACAGATGCAATAAGTGTTACAGAGGCACCATTTAAGATATTCTGGTGTGGACAGGATTCTCTTGGAAGCATGCTGAAACTTACAAAATAAAAAGCATTGTAATTAGCAAGCTGTTATGCTCTGAAAAATCAATTACTGCTTAGGTTTTGTTAGAGACAGAGCTCACATAAAGTAGCCCCACTTTTCATCCTACTGAGGGAAAAAGAGGAGAGGGGAAAAAAAGATCCTGCTCGCCCTACACTGCTGAAGTGTGGCAGGTGAGTTTCTTTACGTCAGTCCTACACGGGTATTTGAAGGTCTCTCAGAATAATAAATGGTTCCACTCTCACATGCTCTCTGCTTCCCTAGTATGACAGCCATATGTCTGGGCTTACGAGGAAGCCCACCGAAACGAAGGTAATGCAACAACCAAGCAATGAATTCATAACAGCAGAGAAATAAAATGGCTGCATTAGCATTCCTGCTCAGAGTGCAATGAACTGATCACTTTATGGAGCACACTTTGTGTGTCAGAGCAACTCACAGCAGACAAGAAAAAACAAATGCTTTCTAACAAGACACCTACTGTCCAAGTCACAAATATAGACACTGTCTTCTTTGTCAACCCACTCCCACAAAAATGTTAATCTTATTTAAATACCATGGGCCTGCTTTTCCTCTCAATTATACCCTCTCAGTTCCACTTAACTCACTGGAGTTGTACTGGGGCAAGGGCTCTATGAAGAGAATCTGGCCCTATATTGCTAGTATGCAAAAGGCTCTCTGAAGAGAGAGAGGCCGTAATTTTAAAGCATAACCAGGGCTAGCCCTGCATACGGAGCTCTGAACAAAAGTATTAAGGGGGCATATTCTAGTAACTGTGAACCTTAAGGCTATTACTTAGTTTCCTAACACCTAGGGCCAGTTTTGTATTACAGTTATATTCCTAAAGCAAGGCTAGCTTATGTAGGGGGCAGGAGAAGTTGTAAGGGTATTAGATGGAGCCTGGAAGCCTTGGTAGTGTCATCTAACAAACAAAGTTTAAGGCAAATAATTTTATCTGATGGGCAAATAAAATGCCATTTGCTTTTTCATCATCATGCTAAGGGTGGGCGATTAGATTTTGTGTTTAGGCTGGAAATTTTTTATGACAGTTTTATACAGTGCCCTACTTCACCTCCAGATCAGGCAGAAGGAGGATAAGAAACCCACCTGGACTGAAAGAACCAGGAATAGCAGGCAGAAGATGGAAAATTGCTGTCCGCTTTACGAGTCTGCCCTCGGCAAAAACCCTCTTAAAAATGACTAAGCACTGGTTAAACCTCCATCTCCATATGCCCCCGCCCAAACGAGTTCTAATCAGAGAGAGACGAATAAGGACAGATGGAAAGACAATGGAAAACTACTCCCTAGTGGCAAAGCGGGTTATTAACTCAAAATTGTTCTATGTAAGGTGAGCAGATTGTTCCTGTTTATAATTTACTCTTCTTCTGGGATCCTGTTAATATCTCTTTACTGTCACTGAGATAGCTTTAGTAAAGCTAGGGCTCCAATGGCTGTAGGGTTGGATGGGTGCCCAAAGTAACTCTCAAGCTCTTCCTTTATTCATCACATTGAAGGGTATTTGTAAATGATGCAGGAATAAGAACCTATGATCATAAAAGTGCATGAGAAAATTACTATCCAATATTGCTACAGTGTAAGTGAGCTATGTGCAGACTCCATACAGCATGCACACTACTATGGTAGGGTGCAAGCTTCATTTTGTGCATGTTTGCTTTACATCACTCTTCATTTTCACCAGGGATTTCAGTCACTGCTGTTTAGAATAATGGTGGGTTATATTCTGAATCCTAGGATATGAGCAGCATAGAAAGCCTTGTAGCTCAGCTATTGCAAAGCACAGCATCCAGAGTACCTGATACTTGTATTGCATATATGGAAGGTGAAGTGGCTAAAGAAAGCATGGATGTGATAAGATACTAAGCCATTTGTTACAAAACGGAGGCTTGGAGGTAAGTGGGAAGGGCGAAGTCACGAGGAGACAACCATTTAGCCCAGAGAAATGGCATTTTAAATTTCCACTGGAAACAGAGCATGAGCAAAATGCAAACCCCATTCAGCAGGGAAGGCAACAGTAGAGAGGCAGAGAAAGGAAATTTTGGCAAGGACACCAATGCAAATTCCTCCTCTTACAAAGAGGACCATGAAATTTTTAAGAGTGGTAGCCGTGTTAGTCTGTATCAGCAAAAACAACGAGGAGTCCTTGTGGCACCTTAGAGATTAACAAATGTGTTTGGGCATAAGCTTTCGTGGACTAAAACCCACTTCATCAGTTGCATCTATGAAGTGGGTTTTAGTCCACGAAAGCTTATGCCCAAATGAATTTGTTAATCTCTAAGGTGCCACAAGGACTCCTCTTTTCTTTGATGAAATTTTTAATATCCACAAAGAACATGGATAAAGTCCTTTTAAAAATCAAACACACATGTGAACTTGTACATGGGCTAGATTAAGGCAGTCTAGCCCCTAGGAATACCCTTATATGGAGGCCTTGACAGTCCTGTCACTCTTTAACTGGGGTGGTAGTGGAAAGGGCCACCCATACAATAGCTGAGACCTCTCTCCACCACCACTACTCTTTGGACAAGCTGAGGCCTCTCCTACTCCCTGGGCCACCATATAAGAACGGCCATATTGGGTCACACCAATGGTCCATCTAGCCCAGTATCCTGTCTTCTGACACCAGCCAGTGCTGACACTCCAGAGGTAATGAACAGAACAGACAATTATCAAGTGATCCATCTCTTGTCGTCCAGTCCCAGTGTCTGGCAGTCAGAGGCTTAGGGACACCCAGGGCATGGGTTTGCATCCCTGACCATCTTGACAACCATGGATGGACCTATCCGTCACAAACTTATCTAATTTTTTTTTAACCCAGTTATTCTTGTGGCTCTGCTTCAGTGGTCTAGGTGGCCTTTGATGCTGCTTCTTCTCCCTCTGCTGGAGTAGACAGACTCATGGCCAGCTGCCTCAATCTATGCACAAGGTCTCATTTACTCCATGGCACATTGGACCTAAAATCTGCTTCAGGGTCCCTTGACTCTGCAACAGCTTCAGATGTGTTGAAATAATCGAGGTTTTTATTAACCAGACAATAATCAGCACAGTAACCCCTGGGTTATTCTGATATTAAAGTCAATTCTACACTTTTTCCACATTTTCAGTGCACCACAGTGCAGCCATAGTTTTTTTGGGTTATTAACACCGTTGATAAAGAATGTGAACACTGCATGGAATGGTCTAATAACAACTGGCACAACATTACTTGCCCTGGGCACCAGGCAATCCAAGCTGGTGCAAGAATTAGAATAGCAATTCATAGTGTTATTTTTAACTCTACTCCCCCCTTTAGAGAAGCGTTGTTGCCTCTCCTGATCTCTCTCTTACATTAAGCTGCATTCCAAAATTGTTATCAACACCTTTGTCAACAAGATGCAGTAGGCTTTCAGCGATGGTGAAGAGAATGTCATAAATGAATGAATAAGAACAGCAACAATAGGCACCGAAGTGTTAGTTACAACAGATCCAGTCAGACAGAAGCTCAGCATAAACAAATTAATCAGTACCAATGAGTACACCAGTGCATCTCCATGAAGGCAGCAATGCGTCACTGGGTTCTAACAACTTAACACCATTTGTTGCCTACTGGCTACAATCTTGAAATGACACTAAACCATCTGCAGCCAGACCAAAAGTCCCACACTAATAGAACATGAAGACCTGCTTTACCTCTATCATCCCATTACCTTAAGCTGTTCATTCTTACCATACTCCCCAATTCAGCCCATCCACAGAGTCAATTGTTCATTTAGGATCCTACATATGTAGAATCCTTGTAGAATGCTACAAGTCTTTTGAAGACTATTAGCATACATGTAACACTTTCCTGAGTGTTAATGAACTGGCAGTCTGTAAAATACCAATATCCTTAAAGGCGTAGGAATGCCAAGTGCCCCATACAGAATTAAACCAGACACCCCGTATGCAGAACAAAATGGAGCCATGGGGGGAAAAAGAAAGGGAAGGCAAGAAGAGGAAGACTTAGAACAAGCCATATCAGCCTGCACTAACTAGGGCTGTCTAAAATAAAGAACGTTAATCGAGAAAATAGGACTTTCTAAGGGTTGCATCTGACATTGTCCAGATGTTTCCCCATTTCCTAGATTCTGCCCTGCAGGTGGGTCTGCGCAAAAGCATGCTGTAATCAGAAAAACAAGAAGCACAACATACCAAAAAAAAGTTATAAGGCAGTCCAAAACAGGTCCGAAAAAGACACAATGTAATTGGAGTTCAGTAGCTCGAGCACCCAAGCGAAACCCTCACAGAAAGCAAAAATTTGCAGGCTGATTACAATTTTTGGACATTTATTTGGATAGTAAGAATATTCAGAGTTGTGATAGTCAGGATTAAAGAAATAACTTAGTTTTGGAAAGGTTATAAACCCTCACGTTTTGGGACATCAGACCACTTCTAAGTAATGGGGGGGGGGGGTAGTAAGAAACTTTCCTTGTTAGGGCAATGAGTTGGTTATTTCATAATTGCTTTCTGAAGTTTCTTGTACCTTTCTCTGGCCACTGTTGAAAATATGATAATGGACCAACCCCTACATCAACAATTCACTTTCCCCCTTCTTTCTAATTCTTGGATTTAATATTTCAGCATGCATGTATTTTCTCATTTTAAGAAGGTAAACATATATAATTTAGGACTGAATAAGAGTTACATAATGTAACAGTAACCACAGCGGTCAGTATCCACTGATTCTCATTGTACTTGTTCACCTCTGTAACATGAGATTAAAGGAGATTGGGCCCCTTCAGTTTACTTTATCCCACAACAAAGTAAGAAGTTTGTCTGCAACAGTGGCCACAAGCTAAGCATAAACTCAAGTTTTCCTGCTCCAAAAGCACAAGCCCCTACTCAACCAAAGCTAAAAGGAGAATCTCTGTGAAAAGTATAGTGTTTATGACATTCAGTCTAGCAGATCTGACCCTTCTTGTAAAGGGTGGTGGTGCACACATTCATATTCTTTAAAACTGCTTTATAGTTAGGTATTGCAATGGATTGGGTAAGGCCAGGAACGACAGCTTCTTTTACAGTCACTGAGCTTTAATAAATTTTTGCCCTGCCTGGATTGCTACAGAAACAAAATTATATTATATTAAAACTGGTTCCAAAACTAATACTAAGCCAAATCCAGATATACCTGGAGCTAACGGGAGCTGCCAGTGTTAAGGATCCCTGAATATCAAGCCATGTATTTAGAGAGCTTAACTATGGGGTTACCTGCCTGACTTTAGGAACCTAAGTTTGAATATTCTGACAGAAGAGTCTTGCCTAAGACTGTGGAGGGAGTCAGAGGCACAACTAGGACTAGACCTCTAGTGTTCCTGGATTTCAGTCCCACGATCAGTCCATTGGACTATGCTACTTCTCACAATCTTTAGTCTAAAGACATATTGCTTTTCAAATGGAATTTCAGACATTACAGCCGAGCAGAAAAATGAAGTACTCTTACCTGGGTTCCTCATCGTTGCTCTGCAGGAAAAACAAAAACAAAAGCAGTGTTGGGTTCAGCACTTTGAAAACTCTTTTTTCAGATACAAGCAAACATTTTTGTAAGCTATTTACTATTGCACAAGCACATTCAGGGCTGGCTGTCTTTAAAGGCAGGAATGTGTTTATACTCCAACAGCTGAGGTCATCATGATCACATTTAAAAGTCACAGACTTGGCTTCACCAGCGATCAAGAGGGATAGGTCATTGTTTATTTATTATAAAGCCTATGTAGCCCACTATCTTGCAGCAGTACGCAATCACATCAACTTCCAATACAGTTGAAATATTTTCACATCCTTTAGGCCCCATTTTCCTCCCACTTGCACCAAAGGAGAATCAGGCTCAATGCAATCCCTTTGTGATAACACCATCCTGTTACCTGCTACGCAGACAGGTTGATCAGATATCCAGTAGGTGTGGAAGCAGACGGTGTGTAAATGCACAAGGGCCTAATATTACCTAGCATCTGATAGTCTATGTTTATATATACATAGGGGAGTTTAAATAGTAACTGCATATAAAGCAAAACATGCTGGGCTTGATTTGCAGTTCATACACACTGGTAAATAAGAAATAGCTCCACTGAAGTCAATGAAAGTACACAGATGTAAAACTGGTGCGAGAAGGAATCAGTCAGTCGTCATTAAAGCTATTCATTCAGTACAGAGCAGTAAAACTATTTACATCAGATGTTAATACAGCATGAGCAGTGCAATTACATCAGTCACAAATTCCATGCAAATTGCAGTATTTCCACAATAGGGATATACAAACAACATTCCCATTCCACTGCCTTCCCCTAGGGAAAAGCAAAAGAAAAGAGCTATGTTAAGCAAGCTTTGATATCTGATTGCTTGGACAGTCTGATATGGAATATTATATAAACCAGAGTAGTCATGCAATTTCATGATTTTCATAACTAGGCAACTACGCATCTACAGCATACCTCAATACATCTTTAAATACTTAAATCATTTGCCTTATAGAACAGCTGACACCTGATGGACAAAAACTTGACATTACCTTAGATTATTATAAAGGAGAAAATTATCTGTAAGCAAAGCTAAGGACATATGCACAAGCGGCAAGTGTGTGGACGGTCATCTGCCCCAAGTCAAGTCATTATTCTGCATCCCATCAGAAATGTTTCCACATCAACCATCCCCCATAGCAAAGAATCATGGTCACATTTGGTTGCTCACCCCAGTATCTTTCACCTGCGTATCTGAGGTCAGTAACCAACCGCCCATCTGCTGAAGCAGACTTTGGTTTGTTCTTGCTGCACCCAAGATTGACATGGGCCAATCAGCCTTCCAACCACAGACAGAGAAAACTTTTAAGGGCCATGGTCAGGCTAAAAGCACAGTCAGGCTTTTAAAAAGTATGTTTTTTTCCCTAGGTTACTAATCTAACCTTAGATTAAGAGAATTCCAAACAGTTTGATTTACTTTTCTTGTTACTTATTGATGCTATTTTTCTAGTGCCTTTCATTTCTCTCAGCTTGGACCTTCACTTCTGTTTATAGTCAGATCTAATTCTGCTCTCCAGATTTACTTCAGTGTAAGTGACATCACAATTGGGTTTCTAATCAATTTCACTTTTAGGTTTTCAGGTACCAACACTAGGCTGCAAGTTCCACAGGGCCAGGCTTATTCCTTTAGGAAAAACACCCCATTTCCTCCCCCACACCAACTTTCCACTGGAATTTTGAAAATTCTACAAAACCATATTTATTTACAAAAGAATAATGAGAAGTTGACTGTTCACTTTGAATTCTACAACTAAGCACGGAGACTCCAGACACAAATTAACTCACAACCCTACCAGAAGTCATGCTGTTCCATCAGTGAATCCAAATTTCAGTTTCCGGCACACAGTGGGATAACTCAACCTCAGGTGTAATGGCACTGAAGTTAAAGGATTCCAAACACGGATTGATTTGCTCCATGGTTTCTAAAGTAGAGGGTTAAATTCTGCCCTTGGTGAGGCAGTTGACTCCACTAGGGTTGTACAATTGTAACCAAGAACAGAATTTGGTTTTTTAGACTTGATTCAATCACTGCCTTGCACTTGATGTAGTCATATACAATTATACGAAGGAATGCAAAGCGGGTACAAGATTACCAAAGCAGATCAGTAGCACTCTTATACCTACTTTGCAATCACTGTGCTTGGGGCAAAGATGGCTTCAAGCTTTCTTTGAATTCCCTGTGTTCTGGGCTTGGCAGAGCTCTGTCTGGCCCTCAGAAAAACTACACTAGCCTCAGGGTTACTCTAACCTTTCTAATGTGCACTCTGTTTCCCCTGGCTCCCAGGAAGGAGAGAATAGCCAGAAAAGAACTTGCTCCAGCCACATTTCCCAGTTCTATTTCCCAGCTGGGTCTGCCTACTATTGCAGCGCTATAGCAGGCTGGGAGCCCCCCCCTAAATCCCAGAATTATTTAGGAGTCTTGTTATGTTGTCAGAGCAGTGTAAAGGGGCCTTAGTGTAACTGAGAATTGGACCTACTTTGCACAGTTGGAATGCACAAAGTTCAAGCCAGTGGTGACTCAAATTCAAGACAGTGATCTGTAAACAGGGATTGGTAGTAAAGCAATTATTTATATTGCAGTAATGCTCCAGTTATGTACCAGGACCCCATTGTGCTAGGTGGAGGTTCTTCAAAGCTTGGTTCAGAGGAAACATCAGAGGTGAAAGCAAGACACCTTAACAGTTAAAATCAGAATTTTGTATGAGTCTAAGACCTTCACTTTAAGTGCACAACCTCTTGGTACCAGTGTCAAAATGGCTAGTGTCACGATTTAGCAACACTCTTCTCTCACTGCTGGAGAAAAAAATCTCTTCATGGTACCACTGCTGTAGGCACTTTGGTGGCAGTTCACTGAATAATGTGAAAGCAGCTGCAAAATAGCAACTGAACACAGGTTCTAATGCAGGGATTCCCAAACTCGGTTCGCGGCTTGTTCAGGGTAAGCCCCTGGCAGGCCCCGAGACGCTTTGTTTACCTGAGCGTCCGCAGGTACGGCCGCTCGCACTCCCAGTGGCCGCGGTTCACCGTTCCTGGCCAATGGGAGCTGCGGGAAGTGATGGCCCGGCCTGCGCTGCTTCCTGTAGCTCCCATTGGCCGGGAACAGCAAACCGCAGCCACTGGGAGCTGTGAGTGGCCGTACCTACAGACGCTCAGGTAAACAAAGTGTCTCGGGACCCGCCAGGGGCTTACCCTGAACAAGCCACGAACCATGTTTCAACTCGGCTATCAGAGTGTCTTCAGTTCCCTTTACATTACAGGTGCAATTGCATCAAAAGATATTGAGCAGAATTAATTTGTTCCTAGAGCATCACAAAAAGTTCAAGTTTTAGTTCTTGACCTACTGGGATTCTTTCCAACCTGAGTTTCTTAAATTCATCCCTGCTGTAACTCCAGGGAAGTAGCTACAGTTTCACCAGGGCTGAATTTCAACCACTGTCTATGAAGAGGATTAAAGGAAAACTTATGTGAATTAAAACCATACATCTTTAATCTGCAAATCTGTATTCCCATATGTGGGCCTTATAAAGGTGTTCAACATTAGATTACAAACTCTTTGGGGCAGGGACTCTCTCTTACTAAGCATACAGTGCCTAGCACAAAGGGGTTCTGATCTTGGTTGGGGCCTTTGGTTGATACTGTAACAAAAGCAGCATAATTCCACATTGATGTACACACCTACCTAGGAGCCCACATGTGAAGAATGGGCTTCCCTTAGCAGGCATATATCAAGTTACCATATGATTATATAGTCTAAACAGTTACAGGAATTTCATTCACCATGTAATGAATACTTCAAAAAAGCTAGTGTTTTATGAAGCTTTTACAGTGCTGAAGACAGAGGAAGCATAAATTGATGGGTAAAGTGATAGACAAGGGAGAGGCAAATTGGTTTGGGGAAAAACAAAAGCAAACAAAAAACCCACTACAGGCTTTTAGAACTGAAGCTGTACACATCTGAAATGTTTGAATAGGCTTCCCCTTTCCCTGCCCCAACCATAATCTCCCCTGCCCTGCTCCCATCCCCATCTTTGCACTTCAGGATTCAAATGAGGACTAGAAGCAGAAATGCCAGTTACATGAGATTTTTTTAGTTAGGTGTGCACACGCAAGGAGTTTGGCTATAGATGAATTTTGGGTGGCTGTTTATCCAATCCCAAACTCGGAATCCAAATAGGGGGAGAAGAGTGCTGATCAGACACAGATGCTGTGAGATCTACATGTAGTTTAAGAACCAAGGATGGAATATCACTGTCCTAGGTGTTTCATTTTCCCAGGAACGCACATGCACTATTATATCTACAACAGTCCTGCCCTGCTATGCAAAAAATGGGTATCCTGGGTGGAGTGGTGAGGGTGAGGGCAGGCTGGCTGGCTATTATAACCCTGAAGCTCACCACTTGTTAGCCATCTTACAAGAATGTTAAAGCATTCTCTAGATGTTTTACGAAGCAATAGCACACTTCAAAAATTACAACTGCAGTACACTAGAAATCCACTATTAAGTGGTTACAGGCATTTGGCTTTGTGCCCCTTTAACCACTTAAAGAATGTGGGTATCCCTTTAACCACTTAAAGAATGTGGGTATTCAATATGACCGCACAACTCATCCTGCACTATTACATGCATCTTGGCTTATCACGTCAAATATTTAGTGGCATTTGTGGGCATCTTTAATGTTGACATATGCAACAGGGGAGACTTCTTTCCTGCATCCATCACAATGTTGTGTTGCCTCCTGCCATAATCATTTCATCTGCTCTTAGTTTTTACCTCAGGCTTGAGCAGGGCTAACTCATTGAAGGTGTTCAGCTGCCTTCTGATCTCTGCCATCTCAGTCATCAGCTTTGCCATGTGGACGTTGATTTCCGCCAGCACCTCTGTCACATGAGCAGTGGCCACCGCTTCCTGGAGGTCCACTAGGTGGAGAGCTTTCCGTTCCTCCTCACAGACCAGCCGCCGTACAGTGTCAAACTCTTGCTGAACACACAGTTTCATCTCACTCCGAGTCACCTGCAGATCACACACATGGGAGAGAACGTTGCTTGTTAGAGAACAGCTTCATAGTGCAAGTGTCTGAGCTATCACCCCTTCAGTGATTGTTTGGAAGCAGGCAAAGCACTGAACTGGTCCCTGCTCCCCAGGCATCTGAGAATCTCTTCTCCATTGCTGCACCTGTTTGTCCCAAAACAAAAGTCTATTACAAAATATTTCCAGAAGAGCCCCATTCCTTCAAATTAGGAGTCATCGTTCTCCTCCTTCAAGTGAATCTCTGATCGCCATCTGTACATGGAGTTCGTTCCCCACATAGAAAGGATGACAGCTAGGCTAGTTTTGTTGCCACTCCAGCAGCAGCGTAACTCTCCCTCACATTTCTGTACAGCCTTCAATACTCCTAACTCTCAGGTTGCTCCCAACTCTACGCTTCCAGCCTAGCGGCATGAAATGTAGAGGTCTGGCTCTATATTTAAACAGGAGATTCTGCGCAGCAAAGAGTCCTGCATTAATCCCTGTAAGCTAAATGACGGATGGATTCAGAGGTGTGGTGAGTCAAAGCTAACCGTACTTAATAAACCTGACAAGATCAATTACCTGATAGGAAGTGGGACATTATCTCATTTACCAAAGATTAGGATAAAGCAGTTAAAATAATTTTACTTTATTGAAATTACTTTAATTTGGAAGGTCTCAAAATTGGCATAAGACAGACTTGAGATAAACAAAGGTTTGCTACTGCAGCAAGGTGAAGGACCCAGCAGTTAACAACAAAACAGCACTTTGTCTGAGGGCTTATCTACACTACGAGCTGGATCGACAGGCAGCGATCGATCCAGCGGGGGTCGAGTTATCGTGTCTAGTGTAGACACGATAAATCGACCGCTCATCGCTCTAGCGTCGACTCCGGTACTCCACCTCAACGAGAAGTGCAAGGGGAATCGACACACCACAGTGAAGACACCGCAGTAGAGTAGATCTAAGTACGTCAACTTCAGCTATGTTCTTAACGTAGCTAAAGTTGCGTAACTTAGATCAATCCTCCCCATCCTCCCGTAGTGTAGACCAGCCCTTAGGCTTGGTCTGTTCTACAGACCTACGCTGGTACAACTATGTTGCTCAGGGGTGTGGAAAGTCCATATCCCTGAATGATGCAGTTACATCAGGTATAGACAGTGCTACGTCGATGGGAGAGCTTTTCCCACTGACATAGCTACTGCCTCTCAAGGAGAAGCTCTCCTGTCGGCGAAGGTAGTCTCTTCACTAAGGCTATGTCTACACTACCACTTATGTCAGCAAAACTTATGTCACTTAGGGATATGAATATTCTACCTCCCTAAGCAACATAAATTATGCTGGCATAAGAAGTAGTATGCACAGCGCTATGTTGGTGGAAAGCTTCTCCTGCCGACATTGCTACCGCCACTCACTGGGGGTAGATTCATGTCTACAGGAGAACTCTCTCCCATTAGCACAGAGCAGCTACAAGAGAGATCTTACAGCGACGCAACTGCATCAGTACATCTGCGCCAAAGTAAGCGCTCTAGTGTAGACATAGCCTAAGTGCTACAGTGGGGCAGCTGCATCACTGCAGCGTTGGATGTGCAGATAAGCCCTTAGTTGTGCAAGTGGTACTGGATGAACATGTCAGTTTTGTTCACTGGACTCTTCAAAGAAGATGTAGAGGAGATACATTGCACATAGTTTTCCCTGTAGTTCCTATAGGATATGGATATCAAAGAAGGGCCACACCAACTAAGTACAGAAATTGGAACTAGATCATTCACTGCCACAGTAGCCTTCTGTTTATGAACTTCAAGTAGTTTTCTCTCTCTACTATAATTATCAGCCTGGCAAAGAAAGTCCTGCAAATATACAATCCTGGCATTAGATTTACTGTTCATCCTTTGCCATGATGATTATTGATGAATAGACTAATGATTTTACTTACTACTTTTTTTTAAAAAGTCATTTGCTCACCCTGGAAGGGCACAATTTTGCAAGACTAGTATTTAAACAGATAATTAGCTCTGAAGAAAGGTCCCTGACTGACAGCCCTGGAGGATGAAGTCTTCTTTTTATCCACAGCCCAGGCAGTGGCAGTCTACAGGTATGTCTTCACTACCAATGTTAAAGCACCCCCATGAGGGCAGTAGCTATCAGCGCTGGGAGCACGGCTCCCAACACTAGTGCATCGTCTACACTGCCACTTTACAGCGCTGAAACTTGGGCCTTGGCTACACTTGCGAGTTACAGCGCTGTAAAGCCGCCCCCAGCGCTGTAGCTCACTCCCCGTCCACACTGGCAAGGCATTTGCAGCACTGTATCTCCATGGCTGCAGTGCTGCATGTACTCCACGTCCCCGAGAGGAATAGCATGTATTGCGCTGCCGCTGCAGCACCAGTGTGGCCGCCCAATGCACTGTGACTGGCCTTCAGAAGTAGTACCGGCAGTATTCCAGTTCGGCAGTATCCCACTTCGGCAGTATCCCACAAAGCCTGTTCTAGCCACTCCGGTCATCAGTTCAAACTCTACTGCCTTGGCCTCAGGTAACCAACCATGTGACCCACCCTTTACATTCCCCGGGAATTTTAAAAATCCCCTTCCTGTTTGCTCAGCCCGGCGTGGCGTGTAGTGCTATCAGCGAATCTTTCCAGGTGACCATGCCTCCACATGCCAAGCGAGCCCCAGCATGGAGCAATGGCGAGTTGCTGGACCTCATCAGTGTTTGGGGGAGGACGCTGTACAGTCCCAGCTGCGCTCCAGCTGTAGGAATTACGATACTTTCAGGAAGGTATCAAAGGACATGATGGAAAGGGGCCATAACCGGGACGCCCTGCAGTGCAGGATTAAAGTGAAGGAGCTGCGGAGTGCCTACCACAAAGCCCGCGACGCAAACAGCCGCTTGGGTGCTCCCTCCGCGACCTGCTGATTCTACACAGAGCTGGATGCGATATTTGGGGTTAACCCCACCTCCACTCCGAGCACCACCATGGACACTTCAGAGCCGGGGGGTGGGGTGGGGAGAAGGAGGAGGAAAACGGGAGTGAGGGTGGTGGGCCAGATGGAGACACCCCAGAATCCCTGGAGCCATGCAGCCAGGAGCTCTTCTCGAGCCAGGAGGAAGGTAGCCAGTCGCAGCGGACGGTACTTGGTGGAGGACAAACAGAAGAGCAGGTTCCCGGTAAGTGGTTTTTTTGGGGGGGGAAGGAATTTTTTCGGTGCGGGCTCTTTGGGAGAGGAGGGTTAGGCATGCATGCCTACATGCGGAATAGTGCATTGATGTGGTTTATCACATCGTGGTAATCGGCCTCGGTAATCTCCTCGAATGTCTCATCCAGAACGTGTGCAATGCGCATGCGCAGGTTTATTGGGAGAGCCACCGTGGTCTTTGTCCCAGCCAGGCTAACGTGTCCGCGCCACTGTGCCACGAGGGGACCATTGCTGCACACAGGCAAGCTGCATATGGGCCAGGGCGGAAGCCACATTGCAGAAGACGACCCTCCCTTGCTTCCCAGGTCACCCTCAGCAGATATTGTCCAGGACGAACTCCTGTGGAAAATGTTGGGACAGTGTTCAGTGTAGGTGCCCCCTGAAGCTGTTGGCTCCCCCCAAGGCACAGAAACCCAGAGGACAGTGCAGCCCTGAAACAATCAGTCCCCCTTACTCACCATCTGAGGCTCCCGTGGGATATGTGTGCTCTGTTTCGGACGGGAAAATTATGCTATTGTGTAGACCCTGTGTGTTTTCTACTCCTTAAGTGCGGGGGGAATCATTACTCTATCTGGTATAAACAATACTGCCTCTTAAATGTTGCATTTTGCCTATATAGCAGCATCAACCTTGAGACCTCAGCCATCTCTCTTATCGCCTGCTCAGAGACTGCAAAGACTCAGGAAGAGACCGCAAAAAAGCAAAGACGACATGCTGCAAGAAGTTATGCAGCAATCTATTAAAGAGAATGAGAAAGCACAGAACTGGAGGGAGAGAGAAAGCAGGATCCGACAGGAAAATGCAGCGCACCGGCGGCAAAGCACGGAGCACCGGCAGCAAAGCACAGATCGGTTCATAAGCATCCTGGAGTGCCAAGCAGATGCTATCCGGGAGCTCGTAGCCATGCAGAAGGAGCAGTACCGCAAACGCCACCCCCCCCAGCCCTTGTCCCAAAAAAACTCTGTTGTGCCCCACTGTCACCTCCAACCCATTTTCCCCAACTTCCATGTTCTTCACGCTACCAGCTGCCTCCAACACCAGTATCTTCAGCACCCAGCCCTGAATACCACGACCCTTACCCTCTGCACTCAACCCCCATCACCATGCAGTATAGCTATCCTGAAGTGCAGCACTCACTGCACAGCACACCAAACAGGATATACGCGAATCTGTGATTGTACTGCTCCCCACTCCACCCCCTTGTTTTTTTTTTTTCCCCAATAAAATGGATTTTTTGGCTTTAAAAACATTCTTTATTATTGCATAAAGTAAAAGACTCCTTAGCCCAGGAAATAAACAGGCACTGCAAGTCTGCTTGTCTGCTTAGCAAACACTGATTCCTAAAGATTGAAACTACTGCACTTCACTCCCTGCAGGGCACCAGATAACACTGCTGGTTTTCAGCCTCAAATTGCTCCCTCAAGGCATCCTAATCCTTGCAGCTCCGGGCTGGGCCCCTGTAATAGCCCTGCTCTCTGGCTGTGCAAATTCAGCCTCCAGGTGTTGAACCTCAGAGATCCATGCCTGAGTGAAGCTTTCACCCTTCCCTTCACAAATATTATGGAGGGCACAGCATGCGATATAACCACGGGGATGCTGTTTTCGGCCAAGTCCAGCTTCCCCATACAGAGATCGCCAGCAGCCCTTTAAATGGCCAAAGGCACACTCCACAGTCATTCAGCACCGGCTCAGCCTGTAGTTGATCCGTTCCTTTCTGCTGTCAAGGCTCCCTGTGTAGGGTTTCATGAGCCACGGCATTAACGGGTAAGCGGGGTCTTCAAGGATCACAATGGGCATTTCAACTTCCCCTACCGTGATATTCCGCTCTGGGAAAAAAGTCCCGGCCTGCATCTTCCTGAACAGCCAAGTGTTCCGAAAGATGTGTGTGTCATGCACCTTTCCGGGCCAGCCTGTGTTAATGTCAATGAAACGCCCACAGTGATCCACAAGCGCCTGGAGAACCATAAAGAAATGCCCCTTCCGATTAACCTATTCGGATCCTAGGTGGGGTGGTGCCACAATAGGAATGTGCGTCCCATCTATCGCCCCTCCACAGTTAGGGAACCCCATTGTGCAAAGCCATCCACTATGTCCTGCACGTTACCAAGAGTCACGGTTCTTCTGAATAGGATGCAGTTAATGGCCCTGCAAACTTGCATCTACACGATTCCAACGGTCGACTTTCCCACTCCAAACTGATTTGCGACCGACCGGTAGCTGTCTGGAGTTGCCAGCTTCTGGATTGCAATAGCCACCTGCTTCTCCACTGGCAGGGCAGCTCTCAATCTCGTGTCCTTGCTCCGCAGGGTGGGGGCGAGCTCTTCACGCAGTCCCATGAAAGTGGCTTTTCTCATCTGAAAGTTCTGCAGCCACTGCTCATCATCCCAGACTTCCATGATGATGTGATCCCACCACTCGGTGCTTGTTTCCCGAGCCCAAAAGCAACGTTCCATGGTGCTGAGCATGTCCGTGAATGCCACAAGCAATTTCGTGTCGTACGCGTTACGTGGCTCGATAGCATCGTCGGACTCCTCACTCTCACTGTCACTTTGGATCTTAAGGAATAGTTCGACAACCAAACGTGACGTGCTGGTGAGATAAGTCAGCATATACCTCAGCAGTTCGGACTCCATTTCCCGCAGACAGATCGCGCTGCATAGAAACCGTTGAAAGATGGCGCCAAAGGTGGACGGAAACAAAGGGATTTCTGGGATGCGAAGCGATGCATCACGGGGTGTTGGGACAGGATCCAGAATGCCCCGCACCCACGCCCCCTTCCCACAAACCATGGCGCCAGAATGGGAAGAGGTGCTCTGTGGGATAGCTGCCCATAATGCACTGCTCCCAATGGCGCAGCAAATGCTGCAAATGTGGCCACGACAGTGCGCTGGGCAGCTGTCAGTGTGGACAGACTGCAGCGCTTTCCCTACTCAGCTGTATGAAGTCAGGTTTAACTCACAGTGCTGAACATCTGCAAGTGTAGCCAAGGCCTTGCATTGCTCCGGGGAGTGTTTTTTCACACCCCTGAGCGAGAACGTTTCAGCGCTGTAAAGTGGCAGTGTAGACAAGGCCTTAGCCTCTCCCTACATTGACTCAAAAGGCCCTAGCCATACTCTTGAGCAAAAGGATACTTCAGAACCTGATCTGACCACTATGTAAATTGGGAGTAACTCCACTTATGTCAATGAAGTTTCAACCGTGTAAGTGAGTTTAGAATCAGGCTCTTTGTCTGTAAAGGCCCTTAGCATATAACTGGCACCATGTAAATAAATAATAATAAACATTTTTTAAAAAGACACATCAAGATGACAGCATGAGTCACAAAACTGAGAACAACAGGAACACATTTGTTATGCTGACAACCCATTTTCACACTCCTCATGTAAAGGTTCTGTTAATCCTGACGAATATTCAGTTTCCTCTGAGCAGGGGCCTGCAACTTAATGCATAAATTCACACTTCCTAAATAGGACGGCTTGCAGGAGCCTTCAGAATATGG
The DNA here is from genome assembly GCF_013100865.1 of Trachemys scripta elegans. Lineage (NCBI taxonomy): Eukaryota > Metazoa > Chordata > Testudines > Emydidae > Trachemys > Trachemys scripta. The sequence goes on from NC_048301.1 coordinate 79,732,102, forward strand.
CAGTTTTTCCATATGCTTTTTGCTTTAACAGAAAAATTTTCCTTATTCTTTTTTTAAGAAGGTGGAAAAAGACAAATAATGAAAAGCGTCCATTTCAGCCTTTAGGTGCATGTGCAAACACTAAGGTCGTCTACATCTAGCACCAAATCAATGCCAAAAGGACTCCCTGTTCTCCACCCTCAAAGGGAAAACCCTCAAACACGTCTTCCACACACCAAAAAGGTTTTTCCTGAGATGACAGTAATAAAATAATAAAGAACAAAGTCATTTGTATTAAGAGGTTGGGACCTCACTGTACTAGGTATGATACAAACTCTTACTAAGACAGACAATCCCTGCCTCCGAGATCTTACAATCTAAATAGACAAGACAAAGGAAGCATTCTCCTCATTTTAGAAAGGGGGAACTGAGGCACAGAGCGATTAAAAGCTCATTTCCCGTTTAGGCACCAAAATAGATGGATTTTAGACAGCTCAACATGTTGGGTGCTAAGTTGATCTGAAAGGGAGCTTCTGGATGTTAAGCAGTTTTGAAGATCTGGCCCCAGGTTGTGGGTACTGAGAACTTCAAAAATCTGGACTTAAGTGACTTTACCCAAAGTCGCACTGAAGTCTTTCGCAGAGAAAGGAACTGAACCGAGATTTTTGGAACCTCAGTCCAATGCCTTAACCACAAGACCATACCCTATGGGAAAATAGTCTTAGATTCAAGTGCAACAAGAGGAGAAGTGAGCTCCAGAGTGAATGGCCCTCCTCTGGGACCAGCCTGCCCCCAGACCTCAGACTTACAAACCAGAAGGCTGTGAGCTCAACTGTGCCAGCTGATCTTAAATGCCAAGTTGGAGCCTGAAGAGGCTGCATCTGCACTGGCAAAACTGGACCCATAGTTCAGCATCAATATTGCAACACTGTTGTTCACAATAGTGGATAGCCTACAGTTTGATGACGCAGTAGCAACAGCACCTGCAGCATTTCTACATGCCAGCCCTCACTACTGTCCCCACCAGCAGTGAATTAGGCATCCAATTTTTCCTAGCACAGGCAAGCTGAGTGGGAGATGATCTCTAAGATCCAGGATTCAAACTACAAAAGGTTTTCTTTTCCAACACCATGATTTACCCAGGAAGACCAACTGAAAGCACGGACATGGTATAACATGCTCCATGTGAAACCCTGGTCATTAAGCAGGCAGCCACACTCTCACTAGCTGAAGTCTTCCCAGGTTGCCCCACAAGGAGTGCATTGCAATAATGCAATCAGACTCCTCACTTGTCTCACACAGACTTGAATTCAATAAAGAAATTCATAGCCAAAGGGGGCATGACCTTCCCTCAGAGGGGTATTCAGTAGCTCCTCAGAACAGAGATGGTCTTCATCTGCGCCTTGTGCATCAGTGAGAATACAGTCAGATCTTAACAAAAACTCTGATCTTACCGTCTCCTTTTCTAAATACACTGGGGCCAAGCAGAACGTGTAAGATAAGATCCCCCTGTTCAGATTGACAGGCCTAGCCTAGGAGTTGTACTATGAAGTGTTCTGGAAAGGAAGACATCACTCCATAGCAAAGTCCCTCCAAGATTTTAGGAAACTGAGGTGCAAACGAAAGACAGTTTAAATGGGGAGCTAAGACATGTGGGCCGTTTGGAAGTGTAAAAGAACAGATGAACGTTTCAATTACAGTATTACTTCAGGTTAAGATGAAATACAACAACCTTCTCAAATCCAATAGTTTTCTGAAAAATAATTAGACTAAATTACATCACTTTATATTTATAGAGCATCCTTCATCTCAAAGCACTTTCCAAACATAGATTAATCCTTGACAAGTTTTTAGATTCCTCTAATCCACTACCAAAATGCAGTCACTTCTGAAGTCAAACTCAGCAGCTCCTGTTTTATCACTACATAACAAGAGCACCATGTGCAAGTGAAACTGAAGACGGAATTTAGTTAGGGAGAATTAGATTCCCATTGTTCGAATTTGGCCAGCACACCAAGGTTAATCCCCCTTGGTGATACAAACAGGACGGTTAATGAACACAAGCAAGCAGGACCTCAACTTTAAATATCTTCTGAAAATGCCAGAATTATGATTGCCTGTGCATCTAGACCTGGGTGAAGTTTTGTGGCTGAAACTATTTTTTGATAAAAACGCAGATTTGGTGAAACACGTTTTGCAAAGCTGACACACTTTACTGCACACTATTCAAACCCTGCTCCAAAGACAGAATTGTTAATTTTTCTCCTTGGCAACACTACTGTGAGATGAGGCAGTATTATCTCACAAGGGGAAACTGAGGCACAGAACACTTAGGTCAGGATAATCTACTAATAAGGGATGCCCAATCTGAGACAACTAGGACCTGTTTTTTTCAGAGTACATTGCCTCATATAGCATTTTATATGTTCAAAGCACAGCTCCCACTGACTTCACTTGCAACTGTGAGTGCTCAAGACTCCTGCAGATTATACACCAGGGTCACAAGTCAGGCACCCAGAAACTGAGGAACACACAATTAGTGGCCACTTGTGAAAAATCTGGTTTAAGTGACTTGCCCAACATCACATAAGAACTCTGTGGCAGAGGCAGGGATTGTGACACTGGCAAACCAGGTGCCAGCTCATCTCAAAGTCCCCATGCTTCAGTTGAATTCAGCCATGTATTTGTCAGTAATCAGCCTGGCTCATCTCTGTGTTAGCATTGTTAAAACAGCTTAGAATTATAAAAATGTGTTTAGACTTTATTGAATGCTTGTGAGTTGCTGCAGGCATTAATCTCACTGATAAGATCTGTATCCCATATGGTAAAGGAATATTTGAGCATTGGCATTTTAAGCCTTTGTAACTGTGTAAATCACCAGACAGGAGAGAGACATTAACTAGTGTGAAATGCTGGTCTCCAACAGAAAGTGTTATGACCTGCCTGACAAGGAAGGCCCCTGGACACCAGATGGCCTGAAGTGGAACATTAAAGAGGACAAAAGACTTTGTTGTTTTCTCTCTTCCTGGTTCTGCCCCAATGAAGTTGGGGCAGAACCATCAAGTGAATTCTTGTAAGTGAATTCCTGCCATCAGCTGCGTTTGCAGCTCAAAGCAGAAGGGGGAAATAGAATAAAAACCTCTAATAAGGAGGAACTGCATCTCATTGCTACTTGGACTATGGGGGAAAAGTAGGACAAAGTAAGGAATCACCAGCTGCTTAGCCTGGGTTAGCCCTTTAAGACAACAGAGCATGCTCATTATAGAAGCTTCTTTCACCTTTTGAAAATTTAAGAGTATAACATTTGTGTATATATGTTTACCTGTTGTAACCTTGTAAATAACTTATTTCCTTTTCCTATTAATAAATCTATATATAGTTTATTATAGGATTGATGACAAGTGTTGTTTTGTGTGAGATCTACTGTGCAATTGACCTGGGGGAAGTGACTGGTCCTTTGGGACTGGAAGTAACCTGAATACTGCTGTGATTCATGGTGTAAGTGACCATCTATCACAAAAGTAGACTTACCTAGGTGACAAGATAGATTGGCGCAATCAAGAGGACTGTCTATGACACCATGTTTAGGCTGTTATAGTGCTTGAGGTGTTCATAATTGATAACTGGTTGGTGAACTCTAAGTATAGAGCTCACCATCAATCTGGGATTTGTGCCCTGTTGTTAACAGTCTGCCCCCAAGGTTGCTGGACAGGAACAGAATCCAGTTCTCTAGGACAGCATTCAACTACCTAAACCATGAGACTCTCCTTTTTATTCCTGCAATCCCCTGCCTCATTCACCATACACCTACCGGCTTCTGCAACAACAAAGCAGGGGGGCCCTACAGACAACAGCCTCCTTTACTATACAATCCTCATCACTCCCCCAAAGCAGCTCCATCATGTGCACTGAATGAAGCTGGACCTCTGGAAATATAGTTTGTGATAATTTAATTAAAAACTATATCCTAATGCCTATACACAAGGGGGCTGAATTAAGGTTGCTCTAAGCAACCTTAATTCTGGCATTTCCTAAATATCAAAATGCTTGACTTTGCAAGCTTAATGCTCTTTTAACCTATTTTTGTGTGTGTAATTTTTTTTTTTTAAAAGCAGAGGAAACTGAAAAAACAAATTCTATAATGTGGAATCATATTGAAAGCCATGTGGGTCATTAGAAGAGTTGGAACCTTTAGATCCACTGCTCAGATCACTCCCACATGAGCAAATGGAGTAAATTATAGCAATAGTAGGTTGTCATCCTCTATAAGGACCAGTACTGATTAGAGAAAGAGGAGGTTTCACAGATATATGCTGACTGCAGGAGGAATGGTCCTGACCACCAGTCCGGGGGGCTCTGCATTTAAATTAAATGCATTTAAATGCATTAAAAATTTAATTTTAAAGGAAGCTTCTTAAACATTTTAAAAACCTTATTTACTTTACATACAACAATAGTTTAGTTATATATTATAGACTTATAGAAAGAGACCTTCTAAAAACATTAAAATGCATTACTGGCACACGAAACCTTAAATTAGAGTGAATAAATGAAGACTCAGCACACCACTTCTGAAAGGTTGCTGACCCCTGGTGTACACAAACCGCTTGGAGTATTCCCCCACCCACCCAAGCTTGAACCTCTTCGGCCACATCCTTTACAGCCTATTCCTGTCCCACTCCTGTCACTTCTTCACTCCAGTCCTATTTTCCTTGCCTACCCTGTCCCAGTCTCTACTCCTAAGGCTTCTCATCCCAGTCACATTCTAGCACAGCCAGTCCTAGTTTCCCCATCCTAGCTCCTTCTCTGATCCGTCTCTACCTTCCTCTCCCCACCCACCCTCCAGTCATTCTCTCCCTGGATTCCCAGCCCCTTCCATTGGCTCCCAATCCCAGTTTTTCTTCCCCTTCTCATAGAATCTCATTCTCCCTCCTCCTACCACATCCCCAGCTCCTTGTATGATCTATTGCAGGAGTTCTCAAACTGGGGGTCAGGACCCCTCAGGGGGGTTGCGAGGTTATTACACGGGGGGGGGGGGGCGCAAGCTGTCAACCTCCACCCCAAACCCCGCTTGCCTCCAGCATTTATAATGGTGTTAAATATATTAAAAAGTGTGTTTAATTTATTGGGGGGGGAGGGGTCCCACACAGAGGCTTGCAGTGTGAAAGGGGTCACCAGTAAAAAAGTTTGAAACCCACTGATCTATTGGCCTAGCTAGTCCCAATTCTACCCCCACACCCATGCCCCACAACATCCGTCACCACTCCCCTTCTAGGTCCATTCTTGCCCCCTGGTTCCCAGTCTCCTTCCTCCCATTAGTGTCTCAATATCTCCCCCCTCCCCACCAACTGGCTCCCAGTCTCCCCAACCATTTCCCTCCTTGGCTCACACCCACTACCTCTCCTTCCCCATCCCAGTCAGCCAGTCCCACTCCCCCCGCAGTTCCCGGTCTCTGTTTCTCAAGCATAACTCCCAGTCATTCCCTCCAATCCAGTCCCACTAGCCTCCTTGTCCCAATCTACTCTTCCCCTCCTCCCCCAGTCCAGTTCTTGTCCCCTCTGCACTCAAATCAGGCAGTTTCTTCCTCCACACTGTATGGGCATGGGGGGGAGGGAGAGGTTTACAGGGGAAAAGGTGCAGGTCAGGAAAAAACGGTTCCCTGCTCTCAGTCCAGTCCCTGGTCTTATTCCAAACTGGAGCAACAAGCAAAAGGCACATCCCTGACAAAGGATACCACCCTGTCACATTTCAAGTCTCTGCATCAAAGTACCAGCATGCTAGAGCTTCTCAAGGAAACAGTTACCACCATTTTATTTTTCTAAAAAAACATTGCAAAACAACGTTTCCCCCCCTTAACCTAACTCTTAAAAATGGCAGAACTGTTTTGGCTGAAAAGTTCCAAACAAATCCAGTCTGAGATGGACACTTGGTATGGAAAATTTCAGTGAGATCAGTTAAAGTTGGCTACAGTTATAACCAACTGAAAACAGGGTCTTATAACAGAAAGTCCCAGGCAGCCTTTATAGTAGGCAGTGCTACCAGCCCCACCTATAACAGTTAAAAATGAGAAGGGGGAAAAAAAAAAAAAAAAAGAGATGGAATTAATCACACACACAAAACACCAGAAGCTTTATAGGTATCATTCTGTGAGCCTCTGACAGTTAATCCCAGACCTGCTGGCAGGGCTGTTATCAGCAAGTAGCAAGATGTGATACATTTCCCCCTTTAATCGACACTATTAGATAATGATGGAAACCTGTGCTGGAAGTACTCCTTGAAAACACTCACAGGGCATTCTCCAGCAAAAACTTGCAAGGGTCAAGGGCAGAAAGCAGCACAAATAGAAAGCTGAAATGGCTCACTTTCTTCTGAAGCATTCATCCTATTAGCCAGACTACCTGCCAGGTATAAAGGAAGCCATTCTGTGCCTCACCTTATGAGGAAAGGACTGAAATGAAAGTGGAATTGAAACTACAGATCTAATAATAAAAATCAAGGCAAGAGTACCATCTCAGATGCTCATTTGAATGGTCACTGTTCTGAAAAGAAAAGAAAAAAAATATCAAAAGTGAGAGAAGATGGCACTTATGTAAGAATCTGTCCTGTCCCAGCCAGCACTGGGAGCAGGCACAGTAGCACCAGCACACTAGGGGTTTGAAGTTCATAAGCATGAAGTGAAAATGTCTTCATTTGTTCTTGACAGATTTATCCTGCTGGCTTCCGGGGCTCTGATTTGCCATAGAAATGATGGATTTTGTTGACATTTTGAATTTAATTAGATGGCTGGATCTGCATGTCAAAAACACTCCCTGCACAGCGTTCTTTCAAAAAATGAAAGAAAGACACGTGACTAACATAAGCGCCATGTCTAAAATAAGTTTGCAACCCCCACAATTTCTAAACCAGGTTCTCTCTCTATATTAGGGCAGAACCAAAGATGGGAACTGGCAGCACAGGGCCCACCCAGGTTCCACTGCTCCCCCAGACTACATGGCAGGACACTGGACATCTGTTGGTCAGTTAGCTCTTGTTAAAGCATCATCTGTTGGTACATTGGAGATGGGAATGAGAAAGGCGGCAAGGGGGAGTAACTTTGCCTAGTGAGCAGGTTTGTAATTTGATTGTAAATATAACGTTCCTTTTTTTGGTTTCTCCAGTATATCCACTACATTAAAGAGAAGCGGCCATAACCTGACAGATCCTCATCTACACTGGACACACAAGGGCTCAGCTGAACCACTGGAACTTTCAACAGTTCCAGGTAGCCACACTAATCATCATGCTTTGTGTAAAACAAGTTCAGTGCCCACATAGCACTCCCATCACTTTATTACCAGTCAGTTGAGAGTACATATCCTACAGTTCCCAGCACAGCTCTCCGACGTAGGGCTTTGTCAGAGCAGCCATCCGGCCTTGGAGTTTTGAATTTTCAAAATATAAATTCTGTAAGTTGCCATTTCATTGTATAAAACAGTGGGTATTTTGTAAAATTAACGCGCCTCAACAGCGCATAAAAACCTGTAGGGGGAGCTGACAGTGACTCCTATATTTAGTTTGCCTAACACTTCCCAGAATAAAAGATTCTTGCAACTTGTTAGAGACACTCCGACACCTCCATGTTTGCAGCAGGCCTTTGAAATGCAGCTACAGGAAAGCCCTCTGGCTAGAGAAGTGCCTTTTCTTTGTCCTTTGAAAGGACAGTGGGTTTTCCAGGCTAACAATCATCATTTCCCTTCTCTTGCTGGTGTTCCTCAGCAATATGGTGGCAGAATGCTCAAGTAATAATTGCCCACACATTCTAATGAGCCATGCTCACCCTGCCACCAAATCAGTAGTATGCTCCAGTGAGAATGCCTGGGAGCTGCTGGAATGGGAAAGAGGGCAAAGAGAGCCTGGATGGGTCCCGACCCCCTGCCCCCATCCAAAAAACCCAGCACATGGCCCCATACCCCTCCCCGGAGGTACCACCTGGGGCAGGAAGAAAGAGAGCTGGGTCACGCTCATCACAAGTACTCCCTAGAGTAGACCCAGCAACCCATTTCCCACCCCCAAGATAACTCCTCTCTCCTGCTGCCAGCTGAGATATTGTGTCCTGTGAGTCCAACATTACTTGGCCAAAACAAAATTACATTGAAACTGTGGGTAGGGGAGGGAGAAAAGAGGCCTTACAAATAGATGCCATCAAAGTCAGTGTAACATGGTAACTTTTGAACACTGCCTCCCATCAAATTACAAAATTTCAGGGAATGCTCTAAGCATCAAGAACCCTGTTGATTTGGTGAAAATCAGAAAACCAGAAGGGAGAAATGGGGGACACACGGAACGCCTGGCATCTGGTCAGCAGACTCAACAGCTTCTTCAACCAGCTCTGCAATTTTCCATATATCAAACCAGTTGTAAATATTGACACAATGAATTACTTATCAGACAGAAAGAAAAGAAATAATGGAGGAGGGGATGCACAGAGCCCCAGCATTGGAGTGGCAAACAGGAAGCTTGGGGGGGGGGGGGGGAGGAGGAGAAATGCAATGAGCTCAGGCAACAGAAGTAATGAAGTGCGCAACCCTCTAATGTATGTACTGTAATACATTCTGTATTTAAACAAGAAATGCTCTAAGACTGCATATGTTACACCTTATAAACACAGAAAACTCGTACATAAAAGTTACAGAACCTGTAATATAATAATCTGGATTACAGAAGAAGACCTTGAACAGAACGGTTGCAGGAGCAATCACAAGACTGCTGGGAGGACGAATACAATAACCATGCTTTCTTTGTATGCCAGCACAGCAACAGGGGTGAGCCTGGGGAAACAGAGGTACAAAGCCTAAGGGTATGTCTATACTGCATGTTTTTTTCGACAGTGTAGAGCAGTGTTTCCCAAATTTGGGATGCCGCTTGTGTAGGGAAAGCCCCTGGTGGGCCGGGCTGGTTTGTTTACCTGCCGCGTCCCAGGTCCGGCCTATCGCGGCTCCCACTGGACGCAGTTTACTGCTCCAGGCCAATGGGAGCTGCTGGAAGCGGCGCGGACCATACGTACGTACATGCACAGCCCCCCAGCACAGAATAGTAGTGTAGACCATGAGACCTGGGCCATACAGCTTAGGTGAACAGGCCCAAAGGGCACGGATGTGAGTTTTACAAGGATCTCAGGTGGCCAGGTGGCCTGTTTTCAACTGGAAAGTCTGGTCGAAAAGGGGATCTGATGGTGTCCAGTCAGATTTACTGACTGGACACCCGAAGTCCAGTTACAGCAGGCACGGGAGGCACCTAGTCATTACCCACACCAGCCCCCACTCAGCTGGGGCCACCTCCTACCTGCAGCGGGCAGCTGCAGCTCCCAGCTCCGGCTCTGCAGGCAAGTCCCTCCTGACCTACATGGGGTAGGGGTGGGGGGTGGAGGGCAGTGAGCAACAGGGGTAGGGGAAAAAAGGAGCAAACAGAGGGTGGGAACTCAGGAGGAAGGGGCAGGGCAGGGCCTCAGGGGTATGAGGAGGAGTGTCCAGTTTTTATATATTACAAAATTGGCAACCCTATACATAAGTCCCTTCATTTTCAGTTTAAACCTATTTTCACTGAAAAATTCCCAAGTTTTACAAAAAATATTATTCCGTTTTTTTCTGATTTTCACCCTACTTTTGAATCATTCAAACATATGTAAAAAAAACTTTTATTAGGACAATACAATACATTGCATGAGATGTATGTATTCCGATAATACACTAGTTTGTGTGTATATGCAAAGCTGCCTGTTGAAGTAGGGCTATATATTGGTCTGGAAGATACATACAATAAAGAAACAGGCACCCACTCAAGCTCTGAAATGCGTGCGCATCTGAACATACTGATGAATCTCACACCCACCGCATACACATTTCAAGCTGTTAGCAGATAATGGTTTAAAGATTTGACACATTAAATGGGAAGAAAATGAAAACCTGGATCAGAATACATTTCAGAACACAAGGAAGCATTCAAAAGTTTAACAAAAACAGGAGAAAAGGATGAAGTGAGTGTATCCACTGCAAATGGTGTGGCCCAATTATTAAATGTAAATATTTATAGGCTAATAGTTCTAAGTCTACAACAGTAAACTGTTTATTCAAATGAAAAAAGTTATTTGGAGATTAGAGATGTATTGTTTTCTCAAACTCAGAGGGGACATTGTGTTTTGAGTTCTGTTTTAGTTCTGCAGCAAATCACATTAATGCTTTGAATTCTGTTAATCAATCTACCAAATACTTTTTTCTATCTTTCCATCCACCAAAATAAACCCCAATATTTACCCAGAAAAGTTATTAAGAGGTTTTTGCACCGATTTTCACCTGTTTTTGTTGTGGTGGTAATAAACACTGATAAATTCCTGGAAAAAATTAAATAAAATAAAAACTGAAAATGAAGGGCCCTAGCTACACAGCTCTCTAGTAGCTAGGGTTCCCAACTTTGGTTGGATGCGTTCCTGGAGATTTCATCACAGGACATAATCTTTAAATTAAAGATTAATCTTTAATTCCTGGAGACTCCAGGAAAATCCTGGAGGGTTGGCAAACCTACTAGTAACCCAAACCATGCCTTCCCATCTACACTGCATTTTAGCAGTGTAGCATCCCTGCTGCCTCCCCGTTGCCAGAGTCTTTCCTGTAGTGGGGAAGAGGCTCCAGCAGTAGGGTGGCTCCCCCCTGCTGAAGCCTTCCTCCGCTGCCTCCCCTCTGCCAGAACCTTTCACTGACATGTGTAGCCACACACACACACACACACACACACACACACACACACACCCCAGTGTGGACAGAGCCTGTTTTTCACTATGGCATATACATGTACACTACATGCCGCCACCAAAGGTGTGTAGCATAGACGTAGCCTAAATGCCTTGCCCAAAGTCAAACCAAATCTGCTGTAGGAACAGGTAGTTGGATCAATGTCTCCAGACATGCAGGGCTTTATTCGTCACTGTCTTTCACCTTGAGTAGTCATTTACACCATTATTTCATCTGCTAGTTTAGGCGACAGATCCTACTGGACAAACAGACATTAAATTTCTAAACCAGACACCCCAAAAAGGCAGAACGCAGTTAACCTACCGTCCAATTAAAACTGGAATCTCCACTCATGACTAGAAACCATTCAAGCAATTTCAGGAACAGTCCTTCACAGACATCCTACTTCATCTGTTTACAGTGCAATTTAGTCCCATTAAAAATTATGGCTCTGACAATAGCTTAGCAGCTCATTAGTACAGTGTGCATTTGCCTTTTGATGGCTAGTCATCAGGCGCGTGAGGTCAGTTTGCCAGTGTAAATATATAGCAACTGCCCTGATTTAACAAAACCTAAGAAAGAGCTGATTAGTAATGGGCATGCAGCCAACATTTTGTTGTTTCTAGAATATAGCCATTTGTTTAGAATGTTATGAGGTAATAAGTTTCCATGAGCAAAGAATACAGCACCACATTATAAGAATCATGTTGCTTCAGTGGATTTGTCCTCCCTTTCTCTCTGTGTAAAGGGTCTCTAAATAATACTTTAACCATCTTAGGAACAGGCAGCACAAAGCACTACAGACATAGCCACAAGCCACTCCAAGAATCATGGCTGTCTAATGTTATTGGATTTCTGCAATTCTCCTACCCACTCCTCTCTAAACCTAGAGAAACAATTCCGCTCTAGGAGTAATCACATAGGAAGTGGGTGGTTGAAAGTGACACGAAAGGTTTGTGGGGGCTCTTTGTTCAGGCAGGCACTATATTTAAAACTGATGTAGAACATATTTCATTTGGTTTACAGAGAAAAAATGTGATTCATTCCCCATCTAAACGAGTCCACTTATTTCAAAATGAAAGACAGTGAAAACGTCAGCCCCCTGGTTTCCCTACCCAAGCGCTTTCTAGTTCTGGTGCAAGACTGCAAAATGTAACTTCTTGATTGGAAGCATCACTCATCGCCTCCCCCCCACCCCACCCCGCAGCTAACACAAGTGGTACAGCACTAGTGGTAGCGCAATAGTAGGAAATTTTTAAGGAAAATAAGGCTAGTATAGACCAAGCCAATGAGAGTTAGGACACAACCTTAGCACAGCCCCTATTAGTTCACCTGGTAAAGGAGCAATTTACGTACCAAATGGCCAGGTTGGAGTCTCACCTGTGGCAACGTGCAGGATGTACATACAGCAAGGGCATCTGTGGGGAGATTGCAACCTTATGGACTCCCGTTATTACATTTTCCTTACCTAGTAAAAATCAGGATTAAACATTCTTTGCAAGAGACGTCTCAGTAAAATTGCTGCAGCAGCTTGATGAGGGCTCAGAGAAAAACAAAGAAGGCCTCATTGTTTGCCTCTCTGCCAAAAGCTGGACTTGCTATGTGCACTTCCTAATAGAAGCTGCCTCAGTCCCAACCACTCAGACGGTGGCTATTGCTTGGCTGTCCATTGCTCTCCACTTTCCCCTGAACTGGGACAATTCATTTGGACTGTACACATTCCAAGGGTTTTTTTTTTTTTTTCTTCCTTTTTTTGCAGCATTGTGGGTGAACTTACAATGGTGGAAGAATGCTTTCCAATAACAGAACTGGTAGCCTGGGACCTCACAGTTGCATGCAACTGCCACATCTCTGACTGCTGAATGTATGATGACACAACCTCATTTCTCTAGATTTTTAATCTCCCAGTTACAAGTGATCAATCCACTTGCAGCCTTGCAGTTTGCTTGGAGTCCAAAGTTGCCCCAACAATAAATAATTTACATTTATGTCGCAACTTCCATCAATTCTGTTTCCATAGAAATCAGTGAATTGTGGGACTCAGAAGACAAGAGTTCAATGCCCTGCTCTGCCACAGACATGCTGAGGGACCTTGGGCAAGTTGCTTAGTTCTCTGTGCATCAGTTTCCCCATCCATATAATGGGATAGTAGTTCTTCTGTACCACAGAGAGGTGCAGTGAGAATGAATATAGACATTACAGATTGTGAGGTGCTCAGATAGTAAGATACTTATACAACTCCCACTATCAAAGATTGATAAGAGGACCATGCTTTGGAAGCACACTATCCAATAGCAGCACTGGGGGAGGGGGGGAGGAGTAATTTTGATAGGCAAAAAGTGATTTATACCATCTGGAATTTAGTCAGACATCAGGATTATCACCTCTGTTCTTGCCAAATTAACCACCACCAGTGGTCAACGCTTGTTTTATATCTCACTTGAGGGAAAACACCCACCAGTGTCACAGTGGGGCATGAGTTCTGCTCTGACCAAGGAGGAAACACTCCACTCAGTGAATCATTAACCTTGCTGGCTTCCTGGGAGGTCTCCCATTCAAAGAGTGAGTTGGCCTTACACAGTTTAGCCTGAAGAATCTGACAGGGTCACACCAATGCCATCAATAAACTTAAAACAAACAAACAAACCAGCTTTTTCTTTTCACGGTAACAGGCTTGTCAATATTATTAGTGCCCTTTCCTGTGTGGGGATTTCAATTACAGATCAATGAAATTTGTGTCACTCCGGTGGGAAATTAGCAATTGTATGAACTAACTACAGGACCCTTCCATATGATGCCATTATCACCTACCCCTTTTTCCTTTTGCATTGTATACATTTGCCTGGCATATAACAAGTGAGCTTGTGAACGACCAAAGAGATTAAATGAGATTCACTGTTAGACTGTTATCTACAAGTCAGATCTCCTTAATTCGTAAAACTGTAGGGTTAAGCCTCTTTATTTAATGCAAGTAAGGCACCTCAGCCCAAACTGAACAGGTGGATGAACTAGGCAAAGGGAAGAAGATTCTGTCAAATGTAACACTCAGCTGTTTTATCACTATTACCATAGTAAAGTTTTATAAGTAGATAGCAAGGGTCTTAAATTAAACGTCACATATCATCTGGCACTGGAAACATGAAATGTAGTTCCCTATAGTGAAAAAGAGGGACAGCTCTGCTCAGCTTGTCAAAATGGCATTTGCCTCATAATCAGCTGTTCAGACAAATGAATCACCATTTGGCAGAGACTGTTACTGAAAACTACTTGCTAAAACTTTAGATGAAGAGGCAATTTTGTAGTTGTACTGAACTGTTTAAAGCCCACGTTTCTCTGACAGTAACAATAATGCAGAAGAGGTGACAAAGAACATTTCACAACTTTAAAAAATGAAGCTGATATTTTAAAAAAGGACATTTAATCTTCTCCCCTTCCTACTTCTCCTTCCCACAAAACAAAAAGGTACATCCTGCAACTATTTCCCTTTTAGACAAGTCAGGGACTGTTGCTGCCTTTTTGTGTTGGCTCCAGAAAGGTTGTTAACTAGACTTATAAACTCCAGTTAATTGCCTCTGTGCACTGATCTCCTGTTTGTATAAATACACACAAACCCCCAGCCTGTTAGACTTACACCGGTGGTCACAGGTAACAGCTACACTGAACTAGTTAATTGAAAACTAGATTCTGTGCAACAAAGAAGGGTTCCTTTAATTCAGATGCTGCTATGCTAATTTGCTTGCGTTAGTTATAAAAATAACTACATACAGTTTATAGCATTGCAGCAAAAACAGATTAAGGAGACTGCTGATAACCATGTGGACCATAAACTATCGTGCTGGAAATGGAAGGTTAATGTACAGAAAAGCAGGGTAAATTAGAAAGTACAATATGCCAATTTAGAAGGGACCCATTTTCTCAGGAGCCTGATCCTGCCAGTTGTTGAACACCCTGGTCTCCCATTGACTTCAATGTGAGTTAGGGATTCTTAGCACTCCACAATTGTGAACCTACTTTGTGTCTATATGTATGAATCTACTGGGATTTATGTTGAACTCTAGTCTGCAGACACTCAAGAGGCACAGTGGGAGCAGAGCCAGGAGTCAGAGTCCGTGAGAACAAGGTTGACCTTTTGATATACAAACCCCCAAGGAGGAGCAGGACCTCCAAGTTACCAGATAGGAAAGGGAGGGGAAAAAAAAGTTAGGTCTCCCTCTGCTCCAATTGCTGAAGGGCGGTAGGTACAGGAACACAGGCTGGCCAATGAGCTGCTGAGCATGTGTGGGGTCACGAAGCCATGAAGCTTTTGCTTGTATTTATGGCCAGATTTTTAGAAGAACTTTACAATTTTAGTCTGGGCCTTTTATTCATTCTTTGTGTAATAATAAAAAATGCAAACAATCATACAATGGCCTCATACAATGCTCTAAGTACCTTTGACAAACCTGTTAATTACCCAAGATCAAATAAAAATACCAAAAATACACAAAGAGAAAAGTTAACCTCCCTACATTGCTGCTACCCAGCCAACATCCATCGCTTCACAGACAAGCAGTAAAAGTGGGCCTGAAGGCTAACAAACAAGTTCCAAAAGCTCCACGCCAAATCCTTCTTCTCCAAGGAAATTGCCTGCTGGATGCAAGGGTTGCAGATCTGTCCAGACAACTAGACAGACTTATGTGCACTGCTGGGGAAGAACCAGCGGTTGTGATACATGTAGGTTCCAATGATATATAGAAATGTAGGAAAGAAGTGCTGGAGACCAAATTTAGGCTGCTATGTAGGAGATTAAAATCCAAGACCTCCACGGGAACATTCTCTGAAATGCTCCCAGTTCCACATATAGGGCCAGTTAGACAGGCAGAACTGAGCATGGATGAGATGATGGTGTAGGGAGGAGGGTTTTAGATTTATTAGGAACTGGGGAACCTTTTGGGAAGGAGAAGCCTAGACAGGAAGGATGGGCTCCACCTGAAACACAAAAAACGGAACCAGAATGCTGGCATGTAAAATTTAAAAGGTCGTAGAGGAGTTTTTAAACTAAGGACTGAGGGAAAGCTGACAGGTGTGGAGTAGCACACAGTTCAGACAGATACATCCTATACTGGAGGATCTATTATCAGGGATTTTCTATATCCTAGCAAAGAGGAGAGGATAGAAGTTGATAAAATACAGAGAGGAACTGAAGAGAAACAGTAAAATGAAAAAGAGTCCCATTCAATGACGTCACTTGGAGGGCAGACAACTAAAAGTGCTGGTATACAAATGGTAAAAATCTAAATACTAAAATGGGTTAACTTGAATGCCTGGTATTAAATGAGGATATTGGTATAACAGGCATCACAGAAACTTTGTGGAACGATGATAATCAATGGGATATGGTAATACAAGGGTACAAAATATATAGGAATGACAGAATAGGTTGTGCTGGTGAGGGAATGGCATTAAATATGTGCAAAAGCACACAGAGCCAAATATAGTAAAACTCTTAAATGAATAAAACTATACACAGAATCTCTGTGGATAGAAATTCCATACTTGAATAACAAGAGTATAGCAATAGGAATATACTACCAACAACTGGACTAGGATTGTGATGGTGAAAGTGAAATACTCAGGGAAATTAGAGAGGCTTTAAACATAGAAAACTCATTAATAATGGGGGATTTCAACTACCCTCATATACACTGGGTACATGTCACCTCAGGGAAGGATGCAGATATAAAGTTTCTAGACACCATTAATGACTGCTTCTTGGAGCAGCACGTCCTGGAACCCACAAGGGGAGAGACAATTCTTGATTTAGTACTAAATGGAACACAGTATCTAATCCAAGAGGTGTACGTACCTGAACTACTCAGTAATAGCAACCATAATATAATTAAATTTAACATCCTTGTGAAGGGGAAAATGCCAAAGAAGCCCACCCTAGTAACATTTAAGTTCAAAAAGAACTACACAAAAATGAGGAAACTAGTTACATAGAAATTAAAAGAAAATCACAGGAGTGAAAGGCTGCAAGCTGCATGGAAACTTAAAAAAAAAAAAACCTATTATAGAGCCTCAAATTATATTATATTATATATAAACAGATAACTAGAAAAATGCCATGATGGCTAAACAACAAAGCAAGAGAGGCTGTTAGAAGCAAAAAAGCCTCCTTTAAAAATTGGAAGTCAAATCCTATGGAGGAAAATAAAAAAGAGCATAAACTCTGGCTAGTCAAATGTAAAAATATTATTAGGCAGGCCAAAAAAGAATTGGAAGAGTAATTAGCAAAAAACTAATAGCAAAAACAACTTTAAGTACATCAAAAGCAGACAGCCTGTCAGTGGGGCCATGGATTCTCAAGGTGATAAAGGATCACTCAAGGAAGCCATAGTGGAGAAGCTAAATAAATTCTTTGCATTGATTTTCACTGCAGAGGATGTTAGGGAGATTCCCACACCTAAGACAGTCTTTTTAGGTGACAAATCTGAAGAACTGTCCCAGATTGAGGTGCTAATCGAGGAGGTTTTGGAACAAACAGATATATTAAACTGTAACACGCCACCCGGGCTAGACGGTATTCATCCAAGAGTTCTGAGGCAACTCAAATATGCAATTGCATAACTACTAACTGTGGTATGTAACCTATCACTTAAATCGGCCTCTGTACCAGATGTTTGGAGGATAGCTTATGTGATGCCAATTTTTATAAAAGGCTGCAGAGGCAACCCTGGCAATTAGAAGCCAGTAAGCCTAACTTCAGTACCAGGCAAATTGATAATTCTGTTCTTTGCTATAGTTTCAACCAGACAAATAGATGAACACAATCTGTTTGGGAAGAGACAACATGGCTTTTGTAAAGGGAGATCATGCCTCACTAATTCTTTGAGGAGGATCAACAAACATGTGGACAAGGGTGATCCACCTGATATAGTGAAGTTGGACTTTCATAAAATCTTTGACAAGGTCTCGAAGGCTCTTACACGGAGTAGGCAGTTATGGGATCAGAAGGAAGGTTCTCTCATGGATCAATAACTGTTTAAAAGGCAGGAAACAAAGGGTAGAAATAAATGGTCAGAGGTAAATAACCGGGTCCCCCAGGAATCTATACTGGGACAAGTGCTGTTCAACATAGTCAAAAATGATCTGGAAAAAAGGGTAAACAGTGAGGTGGCATAGCAAATGATACAAAATTACTCAAGATAGTTAAGTTCAAAGAAGACTGTGAAGAGTTACAAAGGGATCTCACAAAACTGGGTGACTGTGCAACACAATGGCAGATGAAATTCAATGTTGATAAATGCGAAGTAATGCATATTGGGAAACATAATTCCAACTATACATATAAAATGATGGCGTCTAAATTAGCAGTTACCATCAAGAAAAATCTTGGAGTGATTGTGGATAGTTCTCTGAAAACATCCACTCAATGTGCAACAACAGCAGTCAAAAAAGCTAACAATGTTAGTAACCATTAGGAAACGGATAGACAATAAGACAGTAATGCCACTATATAAATCCATGGTACACTCATACCTTGAATACTGCATGCAGTTCTGGTCGCTCCATCTCAACAAGGGTATTTTAGAAATGGAAAAGGTACAGAGAAGGGCAAGGGACAGCTTCCATATGAGGAGAGATTAAAAATATGGGGACTGTTCAGCTTAGAAAAAAAAAAGAGATGACCGGGGTGGGTGGGGGCAGGGGAGGCATGATAGAGGTCTATTAAAATCATGAATGGTGTGGAGAAAGTGAATACGGAAATGTTATTTACCTCTTCACATAAACACGAGAACCAAACAGAACAAAGTCACCCAATGAAATAAATAGGCAGCAGGTTTAAAACAAACACAAGGAAGTACTAATTCACACAATGCACAGTCAACTTTGTTGCCAGGGAGTGTTGTGAAGGCCAAAACTATAGCTGGGTTCAAAAAAGAATTAGATAAGTTCATGGAGGATGTGTCCATCAATAGCTATTAGACAAGATAGTCAGGGTGTCCCTAGGCCTCTGGCTGCCTGATGGTGGGACTGGATGACAGGGGATTGGTCGCTTGATGGTTCCCTGTTTTGTTCATTCCCTTTGAGACATCTGGTGTTGGCTGCTGTCAGAGGATGGGATATTGGGTTAGATGGACCATTTGTTTGACCCAATATGGCCATTCTTCTGTTCTATCCCCTCAGAATAAGAGTCAACGTCTCTGAAAGCCAACTGTAAAATATGAACTACATGGGGAAATGGAAGGGTGGGGTAAAGACAGAGGCCATTCTTAAGGAGATATTCAAATAAGAGATCCTTAGAACTTTAGGTAAGCATCCAAAATGGATCTCCAAACTTTTTAAGGTTCATCACTAGTCTAACCAGCCTCTCTCACCACTCCAGCCTTCTCTTCCTCCCACCCCCAAGACATTGAACCAATGCACAAAATAAATAGGCATTTGCAAAAACCAATTTATAATCCCCAAATGAAAGCAGCCATACGCAGAAATTCCTAACGTTATATATTGTACCTATTTCATCCATGCTCCTTAGGACCCTGAAGGACTCACTGGCCCTTCTGAACTTTTTAATTAAAGAAATAAAAGGCTATTTAAGAGAGGGGAGGAGGTTGCTGGAATCCATCCAAGTCCTAGCTGGGAAGGGAAGAGCTGCTAGATTTATATTAGATGAAATCATAAATCTTCATCCACCTTTTGCAGAGCTCTAAAGCTAAAAATAACTACAGTGCCTGCGGGACTTCAACATTTGGATTAATCAAGTCTTGTAGTGCCAGAGGGAAAAAACGCTACAGGAACAAAGCGCTGGAGGATTTCGGGGCCAGAGCGTTCAGGCAAGGACGCAGTATCCAGAGAACGAACTGCTGTTTGTTTCTGGTTCAAGCAGATGTTCCAGGAGAATTACAGCAGGGGAAAAGGGGAAAAAAAAAATCTCAGTAACAAAATAGTCTATTACAGAAGGAAAAATAGATGTTGGCCACAATGGAGGAGGGCAGTCAGCCACCCCAGCTACTGTACCAGAACCCAGTTAATGTGAGGTTTGGGTGTTAGTAGAGAATTTGTTACATTACAGTCCATGATCTAGTACGGTATACTCAGTGTCCATCTGATCACAACTTCCCTCCACCTCATTTTGGAATTCCAGTACCAAACAACCCTTAGTGAGAAGCAAGCAGGATACAATTACCACACACTATGCAAACCCTGGAAGTACTTACAAATAAGTAAATACATGATTTAGCAACTGGAGGGAAATATGGAAACAATCAGGAAACTTCAAGAGAATACAAATGCACAGGATAAGAGATAAGGAAGACCTATCCCATCATCTACGGTAGAACCTCAGAGTTACGAACACCTTGGGAATGGAGGTTGTTCGTAACGCTGAATGTTATGGTTCTTTCAGAAGTTTCCAACTGAACATTGATGCAGCTTTGAAACTTTACTATGCAGAACAAAAATGCTGCTCTCCCTTTATATTTTTAGTAGTTTCCGTTTAACACAGTACTGTACTTTATTTCCCCCCGCCCCTTTTTTTTTTTGGGTCTCTGCTTCTGCCTGATTGTGTACTTCTGGTTCCAAATGAGGTGTGTGATTGACTGGCAAGTTCATAGCTCTGGTGTTGTTAACTGACTAGTTCTACACATCTATACTCTATACATTGTGGCACCTTTGTTACGCTACTATTTTGTTCCATTGAGTTTTCAATACATCAAGCAATGGGGTTTGCTGCAACTTCCCTTAAGAGACTCCTCCATTATCTAACAGATCTTGCCACTTGGAAGTTTTTCCTGATAGCTGGTGTAAGGGTATGTCTACACAGCCAATGTTAAAGCAGTGCCGCGGCAGTGCTTTAATGTGGCTGTGTAGTCACGGCTCCAGCGCTGGGAGAGAGCTCTCCTAGTGCTGTAATAAAACCACCTCCACGAGAATAGCTACCAGCACTTGTATAAACCACTTTAGCCTCAATTTTGCTGATGTATGCCTTATACTTACCACAATGTTGAGAAGCAGAAGCCCTCTTTCCTCTCTCCTGCGGAGCTGTTTGTCAATGATAATTCCTGTTTGTGGCTCCCCCTTCTTATAACCAATCCCAGGCCCTCAAATGAAGCTTTGCAGATGCCATTTCCATTGCAGATTTTTGGTTAGCAAATGGGAGTCCATGTTAACAGGTGTCATACCAGTAAGTAGTTCTTAGTTCGCTCCCTGACTCTGCACTGGAATACGTACACTTGAGATGTTATACCTTCCCTTCTCTTTCCAGGAGGTCTGTTTTTCCAGGAAGATGGTCACCTTTACATCTTCTGACAAGATTCCTTGTCACATGGAACCTTAGCACATTCTCCAAAGGGCTCTTGGTTATTATCTCCACTTGGATGACGGAAGGAAGACTGTTGTCCTAGTTCCCCAATAGATCATGTTTCTCTGATGCCACCTTAGCAACAGTATAGCTTGTTGTGGACCTTTCACAATTTGTTTAGCTACACTGATTTTAGAGTGGGTGTGGACCTTTAAGGTAAGCGCTACTGCAAAGAAAATTAACAACACACTCGTTTGCAGTTGAGAGAAAACAATTAATGATTCTATTTTATGACTTTGAACATACAAGGGAAAAATTATATGACATATCACTAGGCATATCAGAAGTCTGCTTTCTGTGTTTTGATTGACATGCTTAATTAGATCTCAACGTAACATTCAGATAGTCATTAACAATATACTGCGCTTAGCTCAAGGAGAATGAAAGGCGAGAAAGAGAGAGCGCGCACGTGCATTCAAACAATCATTTCAGTAACTTACTTTAGGGTCTGCACACTTGAACTTTAACCTTTCCACCATCTCCAGCATGGCCACCTTCAGGTCAACGGGTTCTCTATTCTAAAAGGAAGGGAGGACAGAGGTCACTAAACAGCACTCATTTTAACTCTACCAAGCACAACAAGGATTTTCACAGGACAATCGGAGGCAGCAATTTTTCAGCTAATTCTATCAGCCAAGTTGCAGTGAACCCATGAATACATTTGCCTGCGTTTCTGGGACTATTTTTGTTCAGGCAAAAGGCACGAGGAAAAAAAAAAAAAAAAAAAAAAAAAAAGAGCAAGCTGCCGCCAAGTGAGCTGAGAAAACTATTGGAATGAAAATTAAATGCAATTGCACAGGCTGACTCATTCATTGCTTTGTCTCATGGCTCAGCTGTACCCATGTTCACTGAATTAGGGCCCAATCCTACAAGATGCTCATTGCCCCTCAACTACTACTAAAGCCAATGGCTCAGTGACTTGCAGGAGGCACTCAGCACTTTACAGGATAAGGCTCTTACTGAGGATCTGCAAGAATGGGGTGGCCAGGGTCCATGTAACATTTATATTCTATAATGGGCACTGGCTGCCTGATAATTTAATCTTGCACTTTTTGTATATCCATTTATAAACAGGAGCAGAGAGAGAGATTAAAAAAAGGAAAGAACTAATTAAGGAAGCAATCAAGAGTTCATACTTCAGGAGAGAGAAGTGAAGTGATAGGCACTTATGGAATCCCTGGAATATTCATTTCCTTTGCTTCAACTGTTCTCTGCAAAAAGTAAAGTTACACTTATTTGAGAGGATATTTGCACAGGATGATTCTGCTTATAGTGAACGTTTCTGATGTCTTCCTTTAAAAAAAAAATTA
Organism: Trachemys scripta elegans; assembly: GCF_013100865.1. NCBI lineage: Eukaryota > Metazoa > Chordata > Testudines > Emydidae > Trachemys > Trachemys scripta. The sequence continues at coordinate 79,754,496 of NC_048301.1, forward strand.
TATATATATTTTTTCCTTGGGACAGCTGCATCAAAACAGGAATAATGTCATCTGCTTCTGTTGCTCATTCCTCACTGGAAACCTACCTAATTAAGGTGTTTATATAGCGCCAGTCAGTTTCCAGGCATCGTATCTTCTATTCCTTGAGCAATCAATTATGACATTCAGATTAGGATTTCAAAGGAGGCGGAAGCAGCAGGAACAGACAAAAATCAAAAGCAACAAAGATCTTATTTGTATACAGGTGCTCCAAGTAATCAACCAAATAAATGGTAAACTATTAAAATATGGTATATAAGCAGGACTGTTTCCAAAGAGAAGTTTTTCAATGAGGCATCAATGGCAAGTGTCCATAAAGACTAGTTTGACGTGAGACAGAAGGCAGAGTGATTTAAACAATGCAAGCAGCATCCCAATGATCCTTAACACACACCCAGAGACAGAAAACAAGAGCATTTTTTCCTCTCAAAATACATTAAATGTCAAAGCAGAGAAATGTGAGCACGTCCCATCTGATTTAAACTTCTGTGCTCTAGATCCTCCACAGTAGCTCCTCTGATCCTAGTTCAGAGACTAGGATCTGCTAAGGGCATTACCCGAGTCTTTCATTTCACTTGCCATGTGGCTCTTCCACAGCATTAAAACATCATCCAAACTATTTTTGATAAATAAGCTATCAGAGTATGACTTTTGAAAGTCGAACAAAGCTGGTTATTGTCACCTATTGACAAGGTATTGATACTATTACTTGGAGCATGCTCTTTTGCAAAGGAGAGTCGAGTCTGAACACACATTCCAAAACTAGAACGATCCAAGCTACAGCTAAAAATGTTTGTTACGCATTAAAGATTCTCTCTCCACTATGGATACAGGAATACAGCCAGCAATTTGAAGTTTGCAAAAACCTAACCAACCTTATCCCCCCCACCCACCTGACTGAAGTAGTTTGATTACATCCTTGGTACTGCAGGCCTACCATTGCACAAATAAGGGTACAGAGCAACCTCAATGCTCACTGATTTCACCAAGTTCAGAGCACTCAGCACCCTGCGGGACTGCATTTCTAGAGCAGGTGAAGTTAGACACAGACACCCTGCTAGGAACTCAGTAAGAAGCAGGATGAACAATGAGAACTGGCTAGTTCATTTCAAGAAACAGTGCTCCAAGGAAATTAAAATTGCACCCAGTGTGCACCTGCCCAATCTGTAATAGAGATGGGAGCATCATGGTTAAATTTGGGTAAATATGAACCAGGAGTGTATTCAGTTAATTTATTCTGTGAACTTTGGGATACAAAAGTTTAAAATAAGAAAACGTGTGCCAGGGGTGAGATTCTCTGCTACCCAAGAGGAGATGGGGCCAGGGCTCAGATGGCTAAAAGCCTAAGTTATGGCAACATCCAAGGGCTGTGCTCTGGGTCAGTGTTGCAACTGCCACTCAGTGAAAGTCACCATTTGGACCTTGAAAATTCTCCAGATGGAGCAAAAATCTCTCTAAACTCCAGAGAGCCAGCATTTATCTGGGTGTGGCCATCTGCATGATCATTTTCCATTGGCTGCTATCATCACATGGTACAAAGAAGCCCCAACTCCACACTACTTTCTAGATTTGATGCCTGAATCCACTGCTAGTGAAGTCACCGACTTCAGCGGGAGCAGTCCCTCCATCTTTTCCTAAACAGGAGAAGTCTTGTAACCAACAAGACTTCTAAAGTACATATGACTGCAATGTTTTGCTACTTGGTAAAAGCTTTATAGATTTGTTTGCAGGGACACATCGTAATGAATTGTTTCTTGTTTCCTTGTTTCTTTTTCTTATTTTTGGGAAAAGGTGATTAACATATGAATTACGTCAGTATGCCCTTGAACGATTCAGTATGGATTTTACTCAACTTGTGGCGGAGTCAGTTGTAAATGTAATGCTTTTGAATGCTACTGTAGCATGCAATTTGAAATAAAAATCCACAAGTATAAAAGCTAAAAAGAAAAGGTTGCTTCTCTGACAGATGTGGTAAACGTTAGGACAGCTAGAGACGCATTCATTGGAGTTTTAAAATAATTAAAACTGAATTTTAAATAAAGCGAATACAGGCATCAAGACAACCATTTGCCTTTCTTCCACATGGCTGTGGAGATTTATTGAAAAGGACAATTCTAAGGACCCGACTGCTCTCCTGCAAAGGTTTCCCCTTTCAAATAAAGTGTAACAAGATTTAAGTGTTCTGGGTGAAGTGCCGGAGGGTGGACAGAGCTCTGGGGAAGCATTGTGGGTACTGCAAGGTTGACAGACACATAAGAGATTCTGTGTAGGGGATGGTAGGGGCGCTAATTAGGCGGTGCTTCTTCTTTTTCAATGCTTAACTGAACAATCGGCTGTACCGCTTGTTCGCCATTTGGTCAGTTCCTGTGTGGCCGCAAGGCCTTGACCAGTTGAAAGTCCTATGTCGGAACAGACTTGATGCACCCATGTAATAGGGGGGTCTGTCTCTGGGCCGTCTCCACCCCTCAGTTGGGGGAATTGTATCCCGGATGTTCCAAGCCACCCAGAGAATGGCGTTTGCTGGAACGCCTTGTGGCATTCTGGCAATATGTCTGAAAAGCATAAGATGACGGCTATGGGCAAATGGCCCCAGTAGTCCGTAGACTGGAGCAACCGTAAACATCTGTGTTACAAAGTCATTCCACTTTGTGTCCAATATACGATGTTGGCATTTTGTGCGGAAAGCCTCCAGCTTTGTCCAGTCTGAGCAACATAGTGTCCATGTTTCGCAACTGTACAGCGGAGGATTCAGGATCTATTCGAGTTGTATTTGATCGTGCCGAGATGATGTTGATTCCACATTCATCGTAAACAACCCTTTGTAAAGGGCTGTGGGTGATCAACGTCTGAGGGGGGATTGATGTGTGCTGGGTGTCTGGGGGATGCCAGGGTTGATGCTGAGTGTCTAGAGAAATGCAAAGGGCTGCATGGCAAGTGCCTGCAGGAAGTGGGGGGAGGCAGGTAGCTCAATCCTGAGAGTCTCTTACCTGCTGAGCCCAGTGAGACCATTTGCAGCCGGAGGCTCCGGCCTCCACACTGCTGGGTCCTGAGTGACAACAGGGCAGACTACAGCTGCTGCTCGCCACTGCCTGGAGTTACACAAGGAGCAACAGGTGCCACCGCATTTCCCCTCATCGTCGTCCCCCCGCCAAAATCTGACACCCCAGAAGTGCGCATGGACAGGCGCCTCCAACTCTAAGCAAGGTCTGACCGGAACTGAAGCTCATTCCCTGAGCACGGGCAAAAGCAAAAGTCAGAGTATCCAGAAATTTATTTAAAAGTCACTGTTCAGCAACCTGGTGCAGCAAAGCTTGACAAATCTTTCTGAGATTAAAAAACTGCTAGATTAGCAACAAATTTGCTACATTGGCAACACTGCTCTGGGCTGCACCACTGCCGGAAACTGTCTGCTTGCTGCAATCCCCACCCCTAACATGCCCTCTCATCCCTGCCCCCAATGCCAAGGCTTGTGAAGGCTAACTCTCAAGGACTCCTTATGGCTTCCTCCACAGTACCTGCCCCCGGCCTGTCCCTTCTAGACCTGAGGCTTTTAGAGCTGCTTACACCATTTCAGCCTTTTTACCCAGAACAAAGGAGCTGGAATGGGGAGGGGGGCGCGGAGAACAAGGATCCCACCCCTTGTTTTTAAAGAGATGCTAAGGACCCACAGCTCCAGTTCAAGTCACTGGAAGCTATGGGTGTTCAGCACATTGGAAATAAGTCCCTTAATGAAATGGGCATTCATTAATCCTGTTGCACTACTAGCCTTGTTCTAATTAGCAACTACTTGAGCGCCAAAAGAAATTCCAATAACAATTTCAAAAAATGTAAGGTTCCCTCCAGGGGTCAGCCCCATATACTTCTCTTTCAAAACAAAAATCCATTAACAGAACCACTACCCCCTCACCTCCTCAAACACTGGCAATGCTTGGATTCAGATTCCAATTTAGCAGGTCAGGCCCATCTCTGATTTTCTGGGTTTCATCTTATTGACTTGGAACCCTTAGCCAAAGAATGACCTTGACAAACAAGAACAAGATTTCAGCCTATTATCCAGCCCCTTCACCTCTGCGAATGGGTGGGTGGTGCTGTCTTTGTTACTGACGCTTTCACTTCTTCTAAGGGAAGCACAATAACAATCTGAGACACTGAAGTGACACTACTGAAACAAATATGGCTTGGGAGCACTCTTTAAAAAAACATATTGTGCACGTGAATGTAGTGCTTACAACAGGAGTTGTCTTGACAGCCCTGGAGACTGAAGTCCCAACTTTAGACAGAAAACAGGCAACACAAGGAGAGCCAGACAACCTTCCCCTATGTGCTGCAATCCAGATCAAAGGAACTAGCTCTCGGAGTTGGAGAGGAGCCTGCTCTCAGTGGCCCTTCTGCTGAGACTCCAAACAACAGCGCTACGGGCGCTAGCAATTTTTACGATGTAGACCGTGAAACTGGACTAAGCCAACAAATTTATTTCGCATAGGCCACCCAACAGCCAACAGACTGTAGGAACTCTCAGCTAAACAGCAGCAGCAACTAATGGGGGTTGGATACAACTCAGAGGCTTTTAATATCTTACTACCAATCCCCCATGAATCATCCAGTCCACTCTTTGTGGAACTATGGGAGAAGGTTTCAGAAATGTGCAGCTGAAAGGCAACAGCAGGGTAGACAAAGTATGTCTACACTGCAGCAGGGAGCAAGCTTGGGTAGATGGATTTGAGCTGGCAAGACTTGTGTTAGCACACTTAAAACAGCAGCGTGGGCATAGCGGCATGGGCTGGAGCTTGGGATCTCCAGCCCACTCAACCCCCTAAGCTCCCAGCTGCAGTGTAGATGTATCCAGAGGAGCGATCAGTCCTTTAGCTAGTCATTTTAGCCATTAATGGAACAAATACATCTGCAGTGAAGTGAACAAAGAGGAAGCAGCACGTCTGTGTATTTTTCCCCTTTCTATTTTGATACTTAGAAAATTAACACCATGACTTTAAAAACTCCCACACTTCCTAAGAGACAGAGCAGCACTTTTCCTGGGATTGCAGAAAAACAACCATCAAGATTGGAAGGGAGGCCTAAAATTAAACCTACCAGCTGTGTCTTGGTTTGCCAGAGCACGCTGCACCAGCAGGCTCCTGAAATATACAAGAACTTCCCATTTCAGAGAGTAAGAGGTTTATACATGTCAATAACCCCCAAGGAAACCCAGCAATATTACAGGTTTCAGAGTAGCAGCCGTGTTAGTCTGTATCCGCAAAAAGAACAGGAGTACTTGTGGCACCTTAAAGACTAACAAATTTATTAGAGCATAAGCTTTCGTGGACTATGCATCCGAAGAAGTGGGCTGTAGTCCACGAAAGCTTATGCTCTAATAAATTTGTTAGTCTCTAAGGTGCAGCAATATTACATTTACTGAGAGCTACTTGCCTATGTCAGATTTCATTCCATAGTTCCCATGCTTTGTAAAGAGCATCTCCAATGGTGAAACAACTGATTGGTGGCTGGTTACCTTTCTCTATGTCCTCACATGTCAATGCCCCAGCACAGTTGCTGCCATCTCACCATCTCTCTTCCCCCGATCTCTAACCCATGTATTTTTTCTCCCCCCCCCATCCTCCTTTCTTGATTCTTGCCCCGTGTCATCTCCCCTTATGACTGCCCATCACACTCACCCATAAACAGAAGGGTTGGAAGAGATGGAGAAAGAAGCAGTCTATTGATAACTCCCTGGGGCCAATCCACACATGCTCTTGTAACTACCCCAAGTGCACAGAAGCAGAGAAAAGAAGCTTGGTCTGGCTGGTTGCTTCTTGAGCCTGTAGTGACAGACCCTGGGATTTGTTTGCTAATTCACTTAGTTTCAGTATAGAAAATGCCCTCATCAGGGGAAGGGCAGGTCAGATGTGATAACAATATGTGGAAAAATTTCCCAGAAATGATTGCTTTGCCAAGGATATTAAAGACACCACAAACCATCCCTCTGGGGCAGGCATGGAAATGCTGAAAGACAAAACCTTCCTAGGATCTCTAAGAAGGAACACACTGCATACAGCCTGTGTGCCAACAGAAGGCAAGTTTTACTGATAAAACTTTGCAGCATGGATCATCAGGCCTTAGAGTGCATTTACAACCATGCTTTCAATAGGCATCCTACTGATGGGTCCAAATGAAACCTTCTCAACTGGACACAGCAAAAGTTGGGTCTGGTTTATATTTGGGTTGTAAGCAGCAATACACAATAGATAATTTGGTTATGTTTGTTTCCTGGGTGCACTGTAAAGACAAAAAGACAGACGGCCTTACTCTCTTGAGGCTCTGATGGGATTCAAAAGCAACTTCACTGGCATCAGTGGAGTTACTCCAGTGTCAACTCATGCAAGAGAAAAATCAAGCCCACAATACCCAAGAGTTTATAGACCATCATCAGGGGAATTAACCTCTGCACTAGCACAAAGGCAGAGGGGAGGGTGCTTGTGCCTCCCTTGTTCAGGAGTATTGGGGGCCAGTTCAGCTTCCGCTGCAGAATACTGTAGTCCTGAGCATTAGCCTATTTTACATCCCCCAATGCCCTATTGCCAAAGGAGCTTGTGGCAACAGGGGAACTGCTGGAGTGCAGGATCATCTCAGGCAACCAACACCCAATATGGGAGTGTGGTCTGTCTCTTGCACTGGTGGGGGGCAGACATGAGATTACACCATCCTAAAGAGATACCTTGGGCCTGCTCTAAAGCCCCTTCTTTCTCCATCTCTTGTCATCCCTCTGTTTATGGGTGAGTGTGATGGGGAGCCATAAGAAGGGAGGACACATGGGGCACCAGTGAGTCTGGCCTAACACATCCTGGCAGGCCATACTGAACCCTGAAACTGACACACTGCACAACAGCCCTGCAAAGAGAGCAAATGCTCCTCTTTGTGCCTCAGTTTCCCCAGGGTGTGCAATGGGGCTCCACTCACAACACCGGTGCAATGCTGCCACTTCACTGGAGCTCTTCCTCCGGCACCCCGCGAGCGGAGGAGAGGGTCCCAGGGCGGTGAGAAACCGGGGGAAGGCAGGAGGAGCCTGTTGGAGATGCTCTAGGGAGGGAGGGGCGCTTACCCTCATGGTCTGGTAGGCTTCATCCAGGGTGATGAGCTGGTGCTGCCGGTGGGTGCCGGTGACGGCGCACAGCACGCAGATGATCTTCTCGTGCTCCTTGCAGTACAGGCTCAGCTCCTGCCCGTGCTCCTCGCACTTCTTCCGCTCCAGCTTGGGCGCCTCTTCCCCCGCCTCCTCGCCCTCCCCCGCCTCGTCGCGGCCAGAGGCAGGGCCCCGCAGGTGGTGGGCCGCGTACTTCTGGCCATGCTCCTTGGCGTGGGGCTGGCAGAAGGAGAAGCCGCACTCCTCGCACACCCCCACCGCGCTCTCGGCTTCATCGGGCTCGCAGACATCGCACGTGCCGTCGGGGGGAAGCTCCTCGGCGCGCTCCCCCTTCGCAGAGGCCATGGCGAGCCTCTCCCAGGGGAGGCCTGGCCTGGCTGGTGCCGCAGCCCCCTACTCCTCCTGGTCACTTCCCTGCGACAGCTCTCAGCTGGGAAGCAGCTTCCCCCCTTCCAGCACAAGCCTCCAGCTGTTCTCTGCCCTGCGACACTTGAACGGCCCAGTTGCTCTGCTTCCTAGTCTCCAGCTACAATCCCTCTCCTTCTATTCCTGGCTGAGCTCCCAGCCTGATCCCCTGCGCCTCCCACCTTCTGAACAACTGGGATTTAACAAGCCAAAATAACCTCTCCCCACTTAGGTTTGATGAGCAGGGTGCTGGGATCCCAGTTGCTGCTCTAAACGAAGCAGTAGGGCCCGATACACATTAGCAGCTACTTTCACTTTTAAAGTTCAGGACATCCTGGTTTTTACTTCCTGAGTCATTTAAAGTGGCAATGGCCTTTTTTCTCTCCCCTCCCTTTAAAACTGCAGGAAGCATCAGATTTATCAGAACACGTTGATTGAAGGGGAAATCCCTCACCTGCTGGGATTAATGCTAAGGTAGAGGGTTTTTTTTAAGTATCTCCCTCTTGGTATGATGAAAAATGTGTATGTGTGTTTGTGAGACAAGGTGGGTGAGGTAATATATTTTATTGGACCAGTTTCTGTTGGTTAGAGAGAGACAAAGCTTTCAAGTGTACACAGAGCTCTGCTTCAGGTGTGGGACCAACATGGTGGCAACAACACTGTTTCAGTGACTAATTTTAAAATCTCACTCCATTGTATGTTTCCTAGGGCAAGGTGTTCTAAGGCTAAATTCAGCATCAGTTAGGGTTGCCAACTTTCTAATCACACAAAACTGAACACCCTAGCCCCGCCCCTTCCTGGAGGCCCTGGCCCCCACTGACTACATTCCCCCTCACTTTGGGCTGGTCTACACTGGGGGATGTAAGATAGGCAACTTCAGCTACGGAAATAGCGTAGCAGAAGTCAACGTATCTTATTTTGACTTACCTGCCGTCCTCATGGCGCGGGATTGACAGCCGCGGCTCCCCCGTCGACTCCGCTACCGCCTCTCGCCCTGGTGGAGTTTTGGAGTTGACGGGAGTGCGTTTGGGGATCGATATCACATCTCATCTAGACGCAATATATCAATCCCCGATAGATCAATTGCTACTGGATGTACCCTTTCACTATGTTGGGTTGCGGGAGGGGGTGCAGGCTCTGGTGTAGGGCTGGGGATGAGGGGTTTGGGGTGCAGGAGGGGGCTCCAGGGTGGGGCAGAGGGATTCAGGGTGTGGGAGGGGGCTCAGGGTGTAAAAGGGGTGAGGGCTCCATCTGTGGGTGTGGGTTCTGGGATGGGGCTGCAGATGAAGAGTTTAGGGTGTGGGAGGGGGCTGCAGCTTGAGGCAGGGGGTTGGAGTGCAGGGAGGGTGAGGGCTCCACCTGGGGGTGTCGCTCTGGGGTGGGGCTCGGGATGAAGGTGCAGGAAGGGGCTGTGGGTTGAGGCAGAGGATTGGGGTGCAGGAGGGGGTGAGGGCTCCATCTTGGGGTGTCGCTCTGGGGTGGGGCTGGGGATGAGGGGTGTAGGAAGGGGCTATGGGTTGAGGCAGGGGGTTGGGGTGCAGGAGGGAGTGAGGGCTCTGTCTGGGGGTGTATACTCTGGGGTGGGGCTGGGGATGAGTGGTTCAGGGTCTGGGAGGAGGCTCTGGGCAGGAGGTTGGGGTGCAGAAGGGGGTGAAGGCTCCATCTGGGGGTGCAGGCTCTGGCATGGGGCCAGGGATGAGAGGTTTGGGGTCCAAATGGGGGCTCTGGATTGGGGGGGTCTCAGGGATGGGGTAGGGAGTTGGGAGTTGGGGCACAGGCTTACCTCCAGCAGCTCCCAGTCAGAGATGCAGCAGGGTGGCTAAGGCAGACTTCCTGTCTGTCTTGATTCTGCACTGGGCTCTGGAAGCAGCCAGCAGGTCTGGCACCTCGGCAGAGGCACGGCAGGTGGCTCTGTGCGTTGCTCTCACCCGCAGGCACCGCGCCCACAGTTCCCATTGGCTGTGGTTCCCGGCCAATGGGAGTGTGGAGATAGTGCTCAGGGCGGGGGCAGTGTGCGGAGCCCAGTTGGTCCCTCCCCGCCTAGGAGCCGGATCTGCTGGCTGCTTCCGGTGCGAAGCGCGAAGCCAGGACAGGTAGGGACTAGCCCGCCTTAGCCCCTCAGCACCGTTGACTGGACATTTAATGGCCTGGTCAGCGGTGCTGACCGGAGCTGCCAGGTTCCCTTTTCGACTGAGTGTTCCGGTCGAAAACCAGATACCTGGTCACCCAAGCATCAGTGAGGAGTAACTGCTGTGAAGCCAGTGGAGTTTTGCTTGCTTAAGCAAGAAAAGAATCAGGCCCCTTGTCTGTAGTGGCTACACGAGGATTAGAAAGCTAATAGCAATGCCAATTGGAGCATATGATTTACACCAGTGGTTCTCAAACTTTTGTACTGGTGACCCCTTTCACATAGAAGGCCTCTGAGTGCGACCCCTTCTTATCAATTAAAAACACTTTTTATACATTTAACACCATTATAAATGCTGGAGGCAAAACGGGGTTTGGGGCTAGGGTGACCAGATGAGGGAAACAAAATATTGGGACAATTGGGGGAGGGGAGGGTTGCACAAAAAAAAAGCCGAGTCAATCTCCACGGCAGAGCCAAAAAAAATCCGCCTCCGGCGGATATCAGGACAAATTGCATCACGACCGATCTCGGGACAAACCCAGAAATATCAGGACGGTCCCGATATTATTGGGATGTCTGGTCACCCTATTTGGGGTGGAGGCTGGCAGTTCGTGACCCCCCATGTACAAACCTTGTGACCCCCAGCTTGAGAACCCCTGATTTGCACCATTTTAGGAAGCCACTATTCTCACAGCAGGCCTGAAACCTTCTAACTCCCTTCTAGCTGCATGGTGCTACCAAACGTACTCTGTTCTGCTGTGCTGCCAGCAGTGAGATCCAGTAACAGAATTTGGAGCAGGACCTCCATCTAGGCAGGCCATTCGTCCGGCTTTAAGCCACAAAACCCTCTTTTTCTATGGTTGTGTCCCCTTTCCAGTATGGAGACAAAACTGGATGCAGTTTTGTCTGATATCATGGATGGCGGATGCCATTTTGAAGAACTTGATGCTTCACCTCTGCTGCTGTGACCTCATACACATGCTGCATGCGAGGTCACTCCAGTGAGAGCAGGGCAGTGCGCTCTTCAAAATAGTGTCTTCTTTGCAGCGTGGCTTTGTTCAGCTCCCTCCCTTCTCCAAATCCTGAGTTTGGCTTAAAAAAAAATCAATTTTTTAAAAAAGGTTTATTTTTATTTTCCTCTGGTTTCTGAGCCTGCAGGTTGCACTGGGGGTCACATTTTCAAGTGTTTCTTGACAACCCTGAGGGCTTAAAAAACTCTACTTTTTTTTCTCTCTAATCACATGGATCTAGAAGCTAGGCTTTAAGAAAAGCTCCAGATATTGTGAGACTTGCAATAAAATTGTGAAGATTGGTAACTTGCAATAAATTTTGAGGGATGGCAACACTAAGATTGTCCCAGTGTCCTCAACAGTTTTTGCAAATCCATTTTTTTTTTCTGCTTCAAATGATTGGAATACGTAGCTGAACTTTGCAGCTAGTGCACCTTGGGCTAGAATCTGATCTCAGTTACACTGGAGGAAATACACTGAGTTACCTCCAATTTACCCCAGTGTTACTGAGATCAGAATACAGCCTCATGTGTTCAGCATGCAGTGAACTAAGGTATTAATCAGAATCCATTAACACCTATCTGGGGCTGTCACGAGGGAAAGTGTTTTCTATTAAGTGCAAACTAGGGCCCCTTACATTTGCACCTTCCCTTGGAACAATATTTTAGCAAACATTACAGAATCTGTGTCAGCTCAGTCTCATGTGGCAGTTACTTTCCTTTGCTAAATGGATGCTAGTTTTCCCCCATGCGTAAAACCTTTTCATGTGATCAGTGAGCTATTTCTTTATTTCCACATCACTGTAACTTTGGGTATGCTGATCAGTACTGAAAACCTTTGCTTTTGCTGGAGAAGTAATGAAAGGAGTAAATTCAAGAAGGAGCAGGGGAGCTTTTAGCTAGTTAGTTTTATACACAGTCTAATGCAGATAATCCTGCACACAATGTATACAATATTCATATGCAGCTACACTCTATGACCGATTTCATTTTACCAGGCGTGCCCATGAGATCACCTATTCTGATCTCCTGCTGTTACTATATTAGCCAACATCTTATCTTATTAGAGCTCATTGCAGCGAAATGTGATGTCCCCTTGCTGAATAAATCCATTTCAGAAATATTGTGAATGAAAGAATCCCAGCTGTTGCTAATGTTCCATGTTCATGAAAGAATGTAAACTGCTAGTCTCATTAGAAAAACTGTGATTTAACCTCTACACTGCCTATATTACCTGACCATAATCCACAAATGCTGTTTGATGAATTGTGTTAATTGTATTCACTTACCCTTATTACATGCGCACACGCGCACACAAAATTAATATGATGAGCAAAACCACTTTGAACCACAGAGACTTATTATTATGGATCAAACTATTTCTTAATAGTTCTTTTTGTAAATTATTGCTGCATTTTGCCTTGTAAACAGAAACTTCTAACATGAAATATAATCATACATATTTATAAGCCTTTTATTATTTATCCAGGATGATTTGCTACTCAAAAACGATCATCTATTTATCTTTAATCATATAGTCATGTTAGTCATGTCCTTTCATTTTTGTCCCTTATAGTAGGTTTTTTGGAGAGTGAAGATGATGTTTTGTATGGTGGCATAATTGACCAAGAAGTGCTCTAAAGAGAAGCCCGGATAAAGTGTTTACTAGTAGTTTCCTGTAGTGCTCTTTTTCATTACATTGAAATAAAGCTAATGTAACATTGTTAGTTGTATCAAATTTTTCCTTGGAGACATTTGGTTTTATTAATGCTGTACTGAAGTATTGTACTCAATAAGATCCAGTCTGCCCTTTTTTAGGGCTAAAGGACTAGATTCACAAAGGGATTTATACACCTAAATGCTACTTTAGACACCTAAGTCCAAAATTTAGATCTTCAAACCCTCTGCTCTGCTGCCACCTAATTCTGTAGGTATCTAAGTTTCTGCTGGTACAGTCCCTTAGGCATGTAAAGATCTACCACAGGGCATGTGCTCAGCTGCCTCAGTCCCATTATCCAAATACTTACGCTTCAGCAGGATCCTCAAACTAGGCATTCCCTCATCTATCTCACCTCCAGGACCCAACCTGGTAGGCATTCTCAGAGGTCAGCTAACAAAACACAAGTGGTATTGGCCCCCTATTAACCCTGGGAAACCCAAGTTCAACAGGGACATGAATTTGGGTCTGAGTCCTACATACCAGGTGAGGTATGTAGGTATGTGAGGCCCTAAGCCCTAGAACATAGAGTCATTCTCACTCTTCATCTATCCCGATGAATATTTAGTTATTTATACAAAGGGGAACAGCTTCAACAGGAGAAATTGAGAGAGATCCCCAGAATACTTCATAGCCCAGTGGTTAGGGTGCTCTCCTCAGATATGGTTAAAATCCCTGCTTTGAATCAGGCCAATCTGAATCTTGGTCTTCCACACCCTGGATGAATGCTCTAACCACTGGGCTCAAGGTTATAAATAAGGGCCACAGCGCCTCCTCATTTTTTTGAGACAAAAGGCTTAGGATGCCTAATTCCAGGAGAAGATTCACAGCTGTAAATCCCAAGTGGAGAGAGGTGCCTCCTTCTGGCCCAGAGTTAGGTGTTTATATGCTTTTCTGGAGGGAAGAGGGGCTTCTCCTCATCATTTCCTATCATGTAGCTTAGATGGATTCCTGCTCAGCATGCTGGCTTTTATGAATCCCATTCTCAGGCACCTAACTCTCCCTATGCATTGTGTAGGGAGCCTGAGCACCTAACTGGGAGCTGTTTTTTCCATTAGGCAGTAAGGCATCTAAAGTTGGGCATTGCAATGCTGAGCTTAAGTCTCCTCTGTGGATCTAGCCCAAAGTGGTTCAACTTTTGCTTGCTGGCAGGAGAGCAAGCTGTTTCTTGAACTTGATGGGGATTTGAAGTGGGCTTCCACAGCAGCAGGACTCACCAGTTTGCCTCAGTGCCTATAAGGGTGAATTTGGCCAGGATTTATTCTCACGGGACCAGTTTGTAGCTAGAGACAATCTCAAACCACAACCATCTGGATCCAGAAGCAGATTTTGAACACCCCAGTCTTTGAGGTGTTTGGAACTGTGGTTTATGTACAGCCCATTATAAAGATTAGGCTAGCTATAAAATTTGGATCCAGATCTAGTTTTCAAGAAAGGGACAGTGCACAACAATTTCCATGGCTTTGGGCATTTCCTGGCCTATTTACTTCCCTAGAAAAGTAAGGCATTAGTCCAAAGAACTTTAAGGCACCTCATTCCTTCTGCTTAATACCACAGGAGGAAAGCCAGCTTAACTCACTATCCAAGAATTCTCGCTGCATAGTCCCTGGATAGGGCAGAATGCCTTACAGTCCCTGTAGTAGGTGACTTATTGGGGGCATGGCTAGGGAAAGTATATGTGGCCACAGTGCCCCTGCTCTTCAGCGATTTTAGAATAAAATATAATGATAATTTCTATCTACAAAGTCCACTTTAGACCATTGTGGGCATGGGAAGTAATTGGAAGGTGACCCAGGTCCAATAGAGCCATCTGAGTGAGAGGAAGCAAGTTTTTATTTGCAAGGAACCATCCCAGACAATTATTTTCCTGCTGATAGGCATGACAGCCCCTTTATGTGTGCATTACCTTGGGTTTTAAGAGGAAATTAGCAAACATCACACAGTTTATTGGAAAAAGTGCTGGAGGTGAAAAATTAAATATACAGTTATGTAGACTTCAATTACAGAAAGAGAATTTCCCTCTTCTGTCTAGGGTGGCAGAAGCTGGAGATGAGTGCTATGTTCAATGAGCATTAATGATTTTTTCTTATTGTGTTACATTACTGTTTCCTAAGCTGGTGGTCAAATACAATAGCTTTATTAAAGCCCCAATTCAGTTAGAAAGAAGAATGCAGTTTTCTGCTACTGTAGCCCTCATGAGTAATCAGGGTCTGACAGCCCTATTGGAAAATAATGTTCTGTAGTGAGAAACAAAGAAATCAATGGCTAACATCACTTCTGCATATATCCTAATGTCTCCTTCATCCCAAAAGTGGAGAGATCACTCTTCTTGAATAAGTAGCTTATTCAGGCACCATGCTTATTTAGTTCCAGGTTCCTTTGGAGCAGGTACAACAGTTCCACATGCTTAACTGAGCAAATTGTTGACCAAGTTCTTCTGATGTGCCCTACTTTTTTTATATATAGAGGGAGTGACATTCTGTACCTTGGGGGGAGCAGCCTGTAAACCCCCCCCCATTCCTCATTTTTATATAATTGTGATCTTACCTTACAAGGCATGCTTTATATGTATCAGGGGAAAGGTTATGATCTGCTGAAAGTCATTTCTCTATCCATATATGTATATCATTATGCACATGAAGTTATGAGAATTGTGTTGTATGGTTGTCACTAAAACATGCTGTAAGTTGGAGAATCAGCCAGATATTAGCTCCCCAGAGGCAACAGCAAGGAAAGTAACCAACACCCAGGCAGGGTGTCAGACAACCCATCAACAACCATTGTCCAGCAAGGTAACTACAATTCAATGACTCGTCTGCATGAGGCCACACCAGGGGAATTGCTCAACCTTGCTTGGACAGACTCAGCAATGCCTCCCAGACCTGCCTGGACTTGTGTGTTCCCCAAGCACATGGGACTGAAGGTATAAAACAGAACACAACAGGCCCATGCTTCGCCTTTTGCCTGCCCCCACCTATGCTGCAAGCAACAAAGACACTGAGAAAAAGACTGAAGACTCCAACAGAGAAGACTGCAATATCCAGTGGGGTGAGAAAAACTGCTTAGTCTAGTTGTTGCCCAGTCTAATAGGGTTGAGAGTTTAGACTGTGTGCTTATATTTTATTTCTTTTAGTAACTAACTGACTTTTTGTCTATCGTTTAATATCACTTAAAATCTATGTTTTGTAGTCAATAAATTTTCTTTACTGTTTATCTTTACCAGTGAGTTTGCCTGAAGTGTGTGGCAAAAGGTTTGCAAAGGCTGGTGTATATCCATTTTCCATTGATGAAGTGGTGAACCAATTAATAAATTTGCACTGCTCATCTTGTAATATAGCTGGGTGTGGGGCTCCACATGCGGTTGTGCTGAGTGATCACAGCACCTGGAGGGGCTTGCTGCTTGTCACTAGCAACGCATTGTGGGAGAGAGTTCAGGGGGTACAGTGGTCCCACAGTCCCAGGTTGCACCCCGGGGATCCCGTCACAGAGGATACTGAGCTGAGAACTCACCCTCCCCCAAAAATCAATCTAATTTATCATCTGAGCTGGATTGAAGCTTGTGTATCTAGCAGTAAGGAATGAGTGCAAGAAATTATAATGCAACCTACTGGGAAGAGATCATTTGAAAAGAAGTGAACCAATTTTGGTCCAAGTCTATGGAGGCAACGTTACACTCTTTAGACAAAATGAAAAGAAACAATTTTAGTGCAGCTCTGTGGAGGCCACAGTCCAATGTAATTATGATGGGCAAATTGATGTTCTAATGCAAGTGCACTACTGCTGTAATGAAAGGAGATGAAGCCACAAAATTACAAAGGATATTACAAAATAAGGTTTAAATTAACTTAGAGGGACTCTGTAAAGTACTTTTTAAAGTATATGTATACCAGAGATCTCCTGCCTGTTTCTCTCTAGAATGGAAAAGTGTTCTTATGAGCTGTTTGGGTTATACCAACTGCCACAAGCCACAACTGGCAGGTAATGTGGGCATGCCAAACTTGTGGCCATCAAAACATAGAATGTACATCGTGTCATGTAATGCTAATATTTAGTTCCCATAGAACTGTACAGGCTTTAATTACTCCTCACAACTCTCACGTGCAGTATTTAAATAGAATTAGTCCCATTTACAGATGGAAAACCTGTGGCAGACATGCTAAATGACTTGTCCAAGGCCACAGATCAAACCTGTGAGCACACTTAGATTAGAATTCAGGAAGATCCTAGATCTCAGTCTGAGAGAGAGAGGGAGGCTTCTGAAGGAGCAAGATTGTACCTCTAAAGAATGTCCTCAGTTGGGAGTAACTGTATCTCTCCCTTACCCCTTTCAGACACCCAAGCCCTTATTCTACAGTCCACCTAAACTGTGGACAGCATAGAGTCAATGCTCTTGAACTTGTTGGGAGCAAAGTTGGCACATGTTATTGTGACGCAAGAACCCCTTAATGCCAGGTGGCAAAGGGGTTACAAGAATATCCTGATTCTGGTATGTACATTCTAGTCCACCAAAGAATGTCACGTGAGGTCTTAAAATGAAAGCCAGGGTCACACAGGTCACTAATATCATTGTGAAATGTACTATATGAAATACTATGTAAAGAGTTACGTATATATTGAAAATATAGTTTTAAAGTCTGTATCAAGGCAGAGGTGAAAAACTAGTCCTCCAGACAGGAGGTAAGAAATGTTTCTCTCTTTGTCAGGATGTAAATTAAGCATTATAAGCTAACACAATGGATGCCTATTTACATACAAAGTCAGATGTTAACAATGACATGTTAAATCAATAGAGATGTAGCACACAGGAAAACCAAGGACAGACAATGAACTTTGGGGGTATATGTAGGAGGCAAAGAAGACACCTCCTCTTCCTGCACCTAGGAAATAATTGGGTAGCACACTTACATTCATGGAAATCTCTGCCAATCTTGGTTGGAAATGCTGCAAAAGACTTTTTTATTAAGATAAACTTCTCTAGACAGGTTTATCTGATAGTTAAGTTCAGTCTCTAGCATGTGTGTTATGATTTTGTTTTATATGTAACCATTCATTTCCAATATTCTTACTCTCAATCACTTGAATTATGAATCTTTGATTATGAACATATTCTTATTTTTATTATAATTATATCTCAGTGCTATGGTGTTAAGCAAAGTGCTGGACCTGAGCTGAATCTTACAATCTGGTGCATACACTGTTCCTTTGTGGACAGCAGACCTAGTATTTCCGTGAGTAGCCAGTGACGGGCTGGATATCACAGGAGAATGCTTCAAAAAGACCCAAGGACTGGAGTGCAATTCAAAGTAAGAGCTGGCATAGCCCAGAGGAGAGTGCTTGAATGGCTATGTTAGGAAGCCGACAGTCAACTAAGCACAAGCAGAACTCCCTCATGCTATAAGCAGGAGGTAACAAGGTGTCTCACAGTCCTGGTTACCCTGAGAACTATTAGAGATACTTGACACCACTTTTGTGTTACCCTGATCCTGTGACTGGCAGGGGCCGGGGCTTGCCCGCAGGGCTGCTCTTATGCCCAACTAGCAACAACCCAAATGGGCCGTTTTGACAGCCAGGTATTGTGGGGTGTGCGGATGCCCCTGCTACACAGTCTTTACCTAACAGACAGCACCCTCTACACTAGGGTCAAGAGGAGAGATGGCAGAGCTACTTTGTTGGCTCTGCATCAACCAGTTTCCTCCTACATAAAAGGAATCCTGATAGGGCTGTGTGCGCTCAGCAACCGCTGAAGCAAAGCAAATCAGACAGAGCAGACCCCAGAATCAAACCTCAGTCTAGTCGTATTCCTGCTGAATACCCTACTACTGTAGACCCACTACTAGGGATCTATTAAGAATGCAGCTGGCAAATACCATAATGATAAAAGTTAGGGATACGCAATTAGTGAGCCCTACTGCTCAAAGGGTGGAACCAAATATAGGTGCTGATTAAAAGATCAGACTGAAAAACAAACAAAACCTGTGGCCCAGTGAGGAACTGCAGGACAGAACTTTTCCTCTCCTATTCAGCTATCTATACCAAACTTACATAGAAGCCATTTCATAGGCCCTCTTAATTGGGAGTCACAAAAGGACATTCTGGAACAGAACACTGGGGTGGAAGTGCACACTCCACATATTTATGAGTGTATGACTCCTGACATGCCACCAATGCCTGCATACAGTTCTTAGCTGGGGTCATCGGGTACTAGGAGGGATTCCATGACACGCTCCTTAGAGTTATTATGGATACATGTTTATGGGACTTTTACAGAACATGAAGATGTATTTTTGGAAGGGGGTGCAGAGGAAGCAATTGAGCATTGATCCATAATGTACCCCAAAGTCTCACATGGATTCCACCTCAGGCAGTGTGGGAAAATGTCAGTTTTAAAATGAGTCAGAAAGAAGCAGTTGGTTTAGGAACCTATTTAAAGCAAACAATCCCACTCGGTCATTAGGAAACACAAGAGTTCTGCTGTCAACCTTTATCAGTGAAGGAATAATATACGGGGGGAAGAAAAATCAAATGCTGACAAAGGAATGTTGCTCAACACATTTAGAACCAGTCCAGCCAACTCTTCTTTTAGATAAAATGCTTTTTAAAATTTCAATACATTGCCTTCAAGCAGAGTGAACTTAAAATTGAAAAGCTGTTTCTCCTTGCCCCATCCCTATCCATGCTTTAATACTGTATAATGCTAGATGACCTGGTTAAAATCTACCTGTGCAAGAGGATCAATAAGCTCTGTGGGTTTTGCATCCATGGCAACACATATTTTACATACCATTTTATCCCGAACAAAGGAAAATTAAATACTTGATGTGAAAAGACTTCAGGTTTCAAGTCAGAGAGAGAGAGAGAGAGAGAAAAAGATGATTTTGCCTTGAGGTGGAAACCTGTCATACAGAATTCTTAATGCAACGCACTTAAGAAAAGTGTTGATAGAGCAAAACTTGAGGCTCTGTGAGGAGCATCTGAATGCTGTTGGCTGCTTTAGCTGCCGTTCTGAACCGTTTAGTCCTAACCGGAGAGCTATACACAAAGAAAATAAATATTTTCAAAAAGCAACAGTGGGGAAAAAGAAGAAAAATATTTGAAAGCAGCCTAGGATCAAATCTCAGGAAAGCTTTGTGCTGGGTTAATAAGTTCCAAAACCTGATGCTACCCTAACTTATACTGGTATAAAGAAGAAACAGTCTGTAAAACTGGGGGTGAGTCAGATCAGAATTAGATCCCCTATTCCTTCTTGATTAATGGAATCATTAACAGTAATAGGTGACACTTGCAATTAAATTGCATTTGTTATCAAATGATCTATAGAGGTCTCACCTGCTTGTAATTACTTGATTTCATTACCTTTATGTGCCAAGGTTTATTTTCTTTTAAAATAATCAATCTGATATAGTATTTTACCTTAATTAAATTAGGTAGTTAATAGCATACAAAGCATATTTAAAAAATTACAGGACTGATTCTCTGCTGCCTTGCCCCTTGTTTATTATTTGCACCAACAAAAAGTGAGTGCAAAGTGGGACTAAGATGCTACCATTCTGATTCCGTTTAGTTTTACATCAACATTGCACAGATGCAAATTATTACAAAAGGGGCAAGGCAGGGGAAAATCAGGTCCTACATTTGGATGTGTCTAGCCAAGTGGTTACATTTCACTGAATCTTGCCCGTAAGTCCTTTTGTCATTGTTCAATATATAGACATATGTGTCTATGTGCAGGGGTGCCAGAACAATTTTTATAGTGGGGGTGCTGCTGATGGAAGTCATGGAAACCAAGTCTTTGGTGTTTGTTATTACTACTTCAAGCCAGGCGGTACGACTGAACCCCTACTAGCAGCACCACTATATATGTGGTGCTGAATTTGGCTAGACCCACTAGCCAACTTCAAATTTCAGTAGATATCGTTTTTAATCTTCCAGGCCAAACGAGCATAATTCTTCAACATGAAATCATCATTGTCTATCTGAGCATTCATTTACCAACTTTAACATTCAGTAGATTTAGGGCTTGGCTAGATTTGCAGATGTAGAGCGTTGGGAGTTAAACCAGCCTTTGGAGACAGCAGCAGGGAAAACGCTTCCTTGTGTTTACACTGTCAGCTGCAAGTGCACTGGCGTGGCCACATTAGCAGCTCTTGCAACGCCTCAAAGAGCAGTGCATTGTGGTAGCTATCCCAGTGTGCAAGTGGCTACAATATGCTTTTCAAATGTGGGGGAGGTGGGGGGGAGTGTGACAGGGAGTGTGTTGTGTGTATGTGCGGGGAGAGACAGTGTGTTTTGGGGGGCAGAGAGTGTGTCAGCATGCTGTCTTGTAAGTTCAGACAGCAGCAGACGCCACCCCACCCTCACACACACTCACAACAGCAGCATTCCACACTAATAGTTTGCTTTGTCCTGGAGCAGATAAGCATGCTGGGTGTCAGAAACAGAGCTTTGAAAGGGGATATCCACATGTCTGCAGCAGAGTTCAAAACAATAAGAAGAGTGGCCACTTGACTTCAGGGGATTATGGGACATTTCTGGAGGCCAATCACAGCGCAGTAATGCAACACCTTGTCCACACTGACGCCCAGGCGTTTCAGCCGGGACGCAGCAAGCTTTATGCTTCTCATGGAGGTGGATTACCAGGAGCGCTCCAGCTGCAGAGTTCCGGCGCTCTACGTGCCTTGCCAGTGTGGACACCTCAGGATTTAGGGCACCCGGGGCTGCTTTAATGCACTATAACTTGCAAGTGTAGCCAAGCCCTAAGTTAGAACAGTGCAACTTTTTAATGTAGACAAACCCATTGGCCCAGTGGGACATATTCAGAAGAGCTTTGTAAAGGGCTGTGAATTGTTTGTTGATAAGTGATGTGAGCCTGAGGGAGTCTAAGGTTGGTGTAACTTACATGGAGGGGCCTGCAAGAAGGTATAAGTTACTCTAGCTTAAACATCCTTCACTTCACTTAGATTTATTGTTTTTGACTCTTCCAGTGACTTCCTGTGTGTCTTTAGGCACAACAGTTAACTTCAGTGTACCTTGGTTTTCCTATCTGTAATATAAAGACAATAATATACTCCTTACAAGGGGCTTGATTCATGTTTGTAAACCACTTTAAGATTCATGCATGAAAGGTCCTATAGTAGTGCAAAGCCTTAATATTACATTGTTAATATCACTGCATTTATATTACTATTGATAAGATTTTGATGTGCTATATTATTAATAAGCATTCTTATTCTTTATTATATATTCATGCTGTATCACAGGTCCCTGACAGTTGTATACAGATGCTGCTCTCTTCTCCTTAAACTTGCCTTTTTTCAGAAATTTCTGCAAGATTTGTGAACACATAAAATGTTAAAATTCAAGACTGGGGGATGCTGTCACATCTAGTCGCATAAAGAAATCCATTTGACAAACCTATATTTATTGTGCTATTATTCAAACTGAAAAATGAAATGCTAACAAACTTTGTGAATAATCCAGATCAGGCAGCATGATCATTTTTAAAGTCATTCTACGAGCACATTCCCCCTACCTGAGAATAAATTCTCTTGATGACTGTGAGCATACTGATATTTGCTGTAAGTGAAAGAAGCTTATGGGGACCATTAAAATGCCATCAGATTGGAAAGTAACAGTGAAGTAAATACCTATTTGCATTTGTATAATAAAATAACTTGTCATCTTCAATATATCACCATAAGTGGTGTCTGAGAGAATTTCTGGAGCAGCATGTCTCTGTGTGGGCATGCCCTCTTATCCCAGGGCAGCAAATAGAAGGGGGCTATTTGTAGCACAGGCTCATGTCCTAAAAAGGTTTAAATTACAGCAGGCATTTATATGTATTGAAAATGTTGGCATCTGAGAACCTGTAGCAAAGTGTAGATGAGCGTGAATGTTGTCTACATGCTGTGCGAGGCGTAGCATGCTTAATGATTTGAGCAAGGGACTAGGAGTCCAAACTCTTGGATTTTATTTCTAGATATATTACTAGCTCAGGCTGTGGCCTTGGGCAAGTCGCTTACCTGCTCTGTGCCTCTGTTTCCCCATCACAAAAAGGACATAATACTTTTTACCTACATCAGAGGTATACTGAAAGGCGTAGTTCATTAGAGAGTGTTCCATCCTGGTAGTTGAAATAGGCGGAGTTACTTGAGATAACACTCTCCTGATAAAATGTCTGGAAGCTGGAGACAGGGCATTTTCTGTTAATAGAAAGTTCATTTCCTCAGCTGGACTGACAGAGTCCAAGTTTTTTGGCCGTGATGGCATACTGCAAGGTCTCTCTCATTAGCCAGCCCTTTTCTGGTGAGGTGTGTTGTAGGTTTTGTAATGATTACTGTGCTCAGATTGTTCATGGATAAGATAGATCTATAGATAATACTTAGTCCTGCTATGAGTGCAGGGGACTGGACTAGATGACCTCTTGAGGTCCCTTCCAGTCCTGTGATTCTATGATCTCCATCTACCTATTCCCCAGTGGCAGTATGGCTCCAGTAAGAACCAGGCTGCTGTTGCCCGGGGTCCTCATGCCACTTCTCACTAGCAGCCATGGAGGCAACCAAGTGGGAGATCAAGTAGCTTCAAACTGCATGAAGGCCTTCTTAGACTTCTGTGCAGTAATCTGGGATCTGAGCAGAGAATGGCATCATGGAGATGGATGATCTCCTAATCCTTGCCCTTCCAGCCTCACCCATAAGGTCTCAGAGAGCCTCAGCATTATGGAATCCCAGTGGAAGGACATTCACAGAGTCCATGGGTGGTGGCGGGGTGTCATGTAGACAGCAGAGGCCCCATTCTACATAAATCTAGGATGTGGGGGAGTCAATCTGGGCATTATTAATTAATAGTAGTAGTAGCTGAAATAGTAAAAAGCTAAAAGGAAGGGCCTCGATGGAAAATAGCTTTTCCAAAAAGGACGAAGGGGGAGACACCTTTGGCATGGGTCTAAAACACTCTGATACAAACGCTACCACTTTGACGTGTAAAACCCTTGTTAATTTCACTGTGAGGAGGAATGTGACACCAACAAGGAGAAAGGTGAAAGTTTGGTGTAAATCAATAACTACCTTCATGAAGTAAATACACAGAAAGCTTGGTTTTTGCCATCCAGTCTTGCTGGAAAATGTCAGCCTAATTTCCCACGTATTTTGGATAAAATCTGTGTGCAACGAAGGCTGAGGGGGGATATGATTGCTATCTTTAAATATATCAGAGGGATAAATACAAGGGAGGGAGAGGAATTATTCCAGCTTAGTACTAATGTGGACACGAGAACGAATGGATATAAACTGGCCGTGGGGAAGTTCAGGCTTGAAATTAGACTAAGGTTTCTGACCGTCAGAGGGGTGAAATATTGGAACGGCCTTCCGAGGGAAACGGTGGGGGCGACGGACCTGTCTGGTTTTAAGATTAAGTTAGATAAGTTTATGGAGGGAATGGTTTAATGGTAAAACATAGTAGCCAAGGAAAACCAAGCAATGGTACGTAAATAGCATAATGGCCAACAAGGGCCAGGCTAGAGACTCTTGCCTACATGCTCGGGGTAGTACTGATCGCCATATTTGGGGTCGGGAAGGAATTTTCCTCCAGGGTAGATTGGCTGAGCCTCTGGAGGTTTTTCGCCTTCCTCCGCAGCATGGGGCAGGGATCACTAGCAGGAGGGTCTCTGCCGATTGAGGTCACTAAAACACAGGATTGGGGACTTCAATGGCAGAGTCCAAGGAAGGGTCATGTGGCCTGCAGCATGCAGGGGGTCAGACCAGATGATCATAATGGTCCCTTCTGACCTTAAAGTCTATGAGTCTATGAACTATCAGAATGCAGAAAAAGAATCTTATGCTGCTAGCAGCTTTAGTCAGTCAAACCTGCAGAGTATTAATAGGTTTGTAGAAGATAGCACAACCGCTTTAGGAAAAGTCCATCTCAAAATTCTACACCACCTACCATCCCTCTGATGATATATTGCATGTGCGTTGGTAGAGTTATCATGGAGCCTACTGTTTTCTTGACCGTCCATTTTACTCCTGTCTGAATATGCTGTACAGTCTTGCTGCCTGCTCAGGCACATGAGGAGCCATTGTCACACTGAAGTGAGGGAGAAAGAGGTTTGGGTGTTGTTGGTTCTGAGCGGCTTTCATCCAGAGCCAAAGAAAGATGTCCTAAGGAACATTTGTGCTGACAGCTGTTTGATCCAAGTTCAATTTTGACATTTTATGTGAATTGGTGACCTATGAACAGCAATATAGTACCCATTTGTCAACCAACTGTTAGAAATGTACTTTGGTGTTTATACCATCCCTGGCCCGAGTCTCTTTTATATGATCAAGGGCAGCATTATAAATGTCTTGCAGAACTTATAATCAAAAGCCCTGTTAGCGGAAACATGGTTCTAGGCTGTTTCTATGTACAGCAGATAAGTGTCTGAGTGTGAGTCATTTCCCTACCTTCCCTCCAGCATGAAGGAGCTCAAGCTGAGAGCTTGAAAAATACAGATTTAAAAATATATCGATGGGTCCGTTTAGATCAAAATAAAGGTTTGCTAAAGAGATAATTTTACAAAATAACATCCATGGAAATTTTTTCATGATTTTTTTTTTTTTATTTCAACAGCTTAATTTTCAAGGGATAACATCCACAGTCCAGATTCTGCAACATCCTGCTGATGAAGAAAAGGACTGGAAAATTAAGCAGATTAGAAACTCACTATAAATATAGAAGAACAGGAGTACTTGTGGCACCTTAGAGACTAACAAATTTATTAGAGCATAAGCTTTCGTGGATTACAGCCCACTTCTTCGGATGCATATAGAATGGAACATATATTGAGGAGATATATATACACACATACAGAGAGCATAAACAGGTGGGAGTTGTCTTACCAACTCTGAGAGGCCAATTAATTAAGAGAAAAAAAAAACTTTTGAAGTGATAATCAAGCTAGGCCAGTACAGACAGTTTGATAATAGGTGTGAGAGTACTTACAAGGGGATTTTTATGGCTGACTTAGAACAACGCTTCCTTAGCTCTCGTCCCCTAACGCCCCTACTCTACTTGCGCTACATTGATGACATCTTCATCATCTGGACCCATGGAAAAGAAGCCCTTGAGGAATTTCACCATGATTTCAATAATTTCCATCCCACCATCAACCTCAGCCTAGATCAATCCACACAAGCGGTCCATTTCCTGGACACTACTGTGCTAATAAGCGATGGTCACATCAATACCACCCTATACCGGAAACCTACTGACCGCTACACTTACCTACATGCCTCCAGCTTCCATCCAGGACACACCACACGATCCATTGTCTACAGCCAAGCTCTAAGATAAAACCGCATTTGCTCCAATCCCTCGGATAGAGACAAGCACCTACAAGATCTCTATCAAGCATTCTTAAAACTACAATACCCACCTGCTGAAGTGAAAAAACAGATTGACAGAGCCAAACGAGTACCCAGAAGTCACCTCCTACAAGACAGGCCCAACAAAGAAAATAACAGAACACCACTAGCTGTCACCTTCAGCCCCCAACTAAAACCTCTCCAGCGCATCATCAGAGATCTACAACCTATCCTGAAAGATGATCCACGAAAGTTTATGCTCTAATAAATTTGTTAGTCTCTAAGGTGCCACAAGTACTCCTGTTCTTCTTTTTGCGGATACAGACTAACACGGCTGTTACTCTGAAACCTATAAATATAGAGTGCTTCATTGATTTCCATTATATAAGTTGAATGAAGTACAAAAAGTAAACTAACTATATAGAGAGTGTGCTGACCAGTAAATTACATTTTTATTTTATCTCCAGTTTTAATAATCTAAGTGTTATTAGCAACATAATGAAGGAAATTTGCTTTTTAAAAACATGAAGTGCAACTGGCAACATCCCTTTAAGCCTTTCATGTCTAACAGGAGTGTCTTTCTTTTAAAGGTTTGAAACATAGCAGCAGCTCACTGTAAATCACAAGCTGCTGTGAAAGCTGTCAGTCATCAGTTGACATCCTTATTCAGTTCAATAGCTGACAGACACTTGAAGAACCTCATTAACATCCATAATGGAAGCTCTCATCCATATCACACCTGTCAAGTCTCTCAGATTTGCTGTTCATATACGTAAATATACAGCAAGGAACTATTCTCCTTTGTTACAGTCTGAGGTAATAATTTCCTACATTTATACAGCACCTCTCCTCCGAAGGATATCACATCAACTGAAATGACCCAGCTCCTCCTCGGCAAATTTGTTCTATCAATTATTTCTTAGTCCTTCCTATTTAAGAACCTTCTGTCCTCCAAGAAGAACTTTTCTAAGGGAAGACTGAGGGTAAATATCAGGGGGAGAAATGTATCTAACCATGAGGTCTGTTTGACTGTGGAATAGTCTCCCAGGAGAAACTGAGGAATCCCAATCATATGTCACTTGAGATTACACTGGGCATAACCTTAGAGCATATACTGTAGGAAAAGAGTACTGTGGCACCTTATAGACTAACAGACATTTTGGAGCATAAACTTTCGTGAGTGAACATCCACTTCGTCAGTGCAATTTCCACTACATGCATCTGACGAAGTGAGTATTCACCCACGAAAGCTTATGCTCCGAAACGTCTGTTAGTCTATAAGGTTCCACAGGACTCTTTGTCGCTTTTTACAGATCCAGACTAACACGGCTACCCCTCTGATACTTGCAGGAAATGAAATTCCGCATTGACCAGAGACTAAATGGAAGGATGAATTAGATCAGGGGTAGGCAACCTATGGCATGCATGCAGAAGGCGGCACGCGAGCTCATTTTCAGTGGCACTCACACTGCCTGGGTCCTGGTCACCGGTCCGGGGGGAGCTCTGCATTTTCATTTAATTTTAAATGAAGCTTCTTAAACATTTTAAAAACCGTATTTACTTTACATACAACAATAGTTTAGTTATCTATTATAGACTTATAGAAAGAGACCTTCTAAAAATGTTAAAATATATTACTGGCACACAAAACCTTAAATTAGAGTGAATAAATGAAGACTTGGCACAGCACTTCTGAAAGGTTTCCGATCCCTGAATTAGATGATTCAGTAAGACTCTTCCATTTCTGATTTCTGAGTCTCAGATTTCTTGTTTATTACTGTTCTTCTATGAAATTCCTTAGGAGTCTATAGCATTGAGGCAGCATCCCACTAGTTGTTTGTACCAGGCTCCAGGTCATTTCCTGTGCCCCTCCGCGCTGTGGTATATTTCCTGAAGGGTAATAACTGAATGCCACCCAGTAACCTCTTTTATGAGTCTGGCAGTAATATAACTGGGCCCCTGCATGACTTTCCCAGTGTAAATTCCTCCCCCACCCCCCCGCTACTTTTGATCGATTTCTACACAGGTAATTGTTTTTACGAGTCTTCAGATGATTGCCTTGCTTTTTGATATAGTCTGAAATATCCCATAATACAGCAGCTCAGAAAATGTCCTACAGTCCTGATTCTTGTAACTCTCTGTTTAGTTGGGCTCCTGGAAGTCTGCTGGCTTGCAAGCAGAGGAAGGAGCAGGGAGTACTGCTGTTAGTCTCCTTGTCACTGTTAAAAACAAGCAGGATAAAACTGTGTAATAAATAAAATAATGCTTGCCATTGATATGATCATCATCAGCTTTTAGCTCCAAATTGCAGCCAAATTCATGCTCTCAGCCCTTCCTAGGTGTAAATGCGAACAGAATTTAGCCTACTTTTATATGACAAATTGCAAGTTTAGTGGGACCTGATTCTGATCTCACATGGCTGTAAATCAGCAATATCTTCATTGATGTGAATGGTTACTCTGCTGTATGACTGGTGTGAAAGGAGAATAAAACCATTTATATCAATCCACATTCAGCCATAATGTATGTCACATGATTTTGCAATGCAACAATACAAAAACCTTGGACACCAGTGCAAATTCTGTATAATTTTAACAAATCAAAGGAATCAATTAGTTTC
Organism: Trachemys scripta elegans; assembly: GCF_013100865.1. Classification (NCBI taxonomy): domain Eukaryota; kingdom Metazoa; phylum Chordata; order Testudines; family Emydidae; genus Trachemys; species Trachemys scripta. Next base: position 79,782,889 of record NC_048301.1, read on the forward strand.
TCTTATCAGAAAAAAAAATGCTGTCTAAAACTTCTTGGAGTGTGAAGGTGAGCCAGCCAAACTGAGGGAAATTGACTAACTACAGTCATTTAAACAAATACAGTGAATAGCTTCCCAGCTCAACTCCAAAAAAATCATACACAGAAGAAAAAATTCACACAGGCAGCTTTGAAACATCGTTTATTAATGCACTTTCCCCCACAGCAGGACACAAGGAGGAAGCTGGCAAGACAGGCACATTAAAAAATGATGACTCCTATAACTGAAATGTACAGATATGCAGAAATAAACCACACTTCTTTTGTGCTACATTTGAGATACCAATGTAAAATGTATTCACTCCTTTCTCTATTATGTGCTACATTAATGCTATTAGTGTGTTAATACCACTTTAGCTAAGTGCCTGTCTGTCCTCACTTTCAGGGGATTTCAAGCTCTCAGTGGTGGAATGAATAGGCTTTTTTGGGAGGGTGGTGTTTTGTTTTGTTGTAAAATGGAGCACATTTTGAGATAAAATCACTCAGACACTTTTGAATTAGACGAGGAATGGCGGGGGGGGGTAGGGACAGAGGGATTAAAAAAGACAAGCAATAAAATGAATCATTTCAAATCTAACCTCTAGCTAATAAAACCTCTAGTTAATAAAATAAAATGTCAGCCTTCTGGTTGATCCCAGTTATGGTCTTCTGTGCTGCTGGAACTCAAAAGTCACTATCAATTGAACATCAGGATGTGCTGGGTCCACATAGCAGCACAGGGGTTGGGTCCTTTTGCTGCAGCTGCAATGCAATCCCACATCTATTCCTGCTCCTTTTAAGTGCTGGAGCATACACACCCTTCTTGTCTGTCCTGCCCCACTGAAGTGCTGCACATTGCAGAAGAGCAGACTCCATTCTGGGGCACAGCTTGATCAGAATGCTCGCTGTTGTGACAATGAGATTATTTCATTGGATCTGGATGGAGAGGTTTGTCACTTTGGGGAATGCTTCTAAAAATCTAAAGTGAAAATGCATTAGTCAATTGATAATAATGCTTTGTCTTTCCATAGCACCTTCTATTTGAGGGTCTCTAAGTGCTTTGGAAATGTAAATGAATTAATTCTCACATCATCTTAGTATGACAACCCTCATTTTACAGATAGGAAAACTGTGGCAGAGAGAGGTTAAGTAACATGCACTCGGTCAGATACTACACTGACAGGCACAGTATAAAAACCTAACTAGAATAGGGCACATAGGAAGTCTGAAACAAAGCTGGGGTTTAGCATTCTGGATCTCCCGAGTCCCAGACCCATGCTCTCAGCACAAGGCAATGTTCCCTGCTCACAGTGTAACAGGCAGAATACTAAGGAGTAAGACACATCTTCTAAAAAGCTCTCTCCTCTATCTTGCATCTAGTGGAGACCAGCAGCAGAGCATTCTTTTTGCCAAAATATAAAAGCTATGCTAGATATATTTAGCCCATTCCTAGACAGTTAAGTGGTAAAGAGAGCTGAAATTTGTAGAGTTCGAATAGCTTCTGATGAAAATGGCCTATTTTGTGTCTGATAATTTAACAGCAGTTAAACACTAGAAGCTCTCAAGATGGAAAGCTTATGCTCTAATAAATTTGTTAGTCTCTAAGGTGCCACAAGTACTCCTGTTCTTCTTTTCTCAAGATGGAAGTTCTCTATTTATCTGCAGCAGGAGTGGCAGCAGTGCAAGCTTTCACACTGTGCTCTGCCAACCTGTCTCAATTCTGACATGGAGAGGCCAACTTCAGGAGAGAAGGGGGTAGAGATGTGCCTGGTTGTCTGCATTTCGTTTCACGTATTCACTGTGGCCCAAATGTTTTGTTCAACAACAGCAACAAATGAAAATGAGTCTATTTCCCCTCCAATGTAGATCTATTGGCCAAGTGAAAAATACAAATCAATTTTGATAGCAAAACATGCAAAAGGTTGAATTGCAATGTTGCCCCATTTGAAAGTTTCCTGAAAAATGGGATTTCTGGGTTGTGAAATGCTCCGAAATGAAATGATCAAATATTTGTAACCCTTTTCAGCGTGGGAAGGAGAGGTCAGGTTCAATCATCCATTCACTCCTTGTCCTCTCTGCTGAGAGTGCCACACAGTTTCCAACTGGCAGCAGTAGTTTTTGTGATGGGGACACCTCTCCGCTGGGAACCAAATCGAGACCACTAATTCCTTTCAACAAGGCCATTCACAAGGTCACAGCTTTTGAGGCTTTGTCTACACTGGGATTTCAGCCACTGCGATAGCTGCACTGAGGCAAAACCCTAGCATAGAGTAAGAAAACTGCTATATGCTGTGCTGTGCTTCAAATTGGTACAATTTACCCCATCCTGTAACCAGGGTAAGCTGCACCAGTACAAATTGCTTTGCCTGTCTACAACAGGGATTTCTACCAGTGCAGCTACATCAGTGGCTGGCCGTTGATGGCTGTAACCAGGACAAATCCCCAGCATAGACAAAACCTTAGTTGTTACAGCCCTGAGCTGCATTAAAACTAGTGACCTCAAGGAAAAAAGGTTTTATAGGTCATTACCAATCCTAAGTGTCATTCAGACCCTCAGCAGGAGCTGCTTATTATAAAGTCTATGCTATTATTGCCAGAGCTTCACAGCATTCAATCCAGAGTGCATGGCTCTAAAGGAGCAGTTAAATTTTATGCTGTGGTTGCAAAGCAGGAATAACATACAAGATCGGATTAAGTCCTAATATGATCTCACATCCAAGCTAGTCCTAGACCACCTAGCATGGCAGTGAGCAAATTCTAAATACTATTATCATAAAAAAAACCCTCAAAGGAAAATAAACCACAAAACTATGCTAGTGGTATTAAGGGTGTGATGTAACCTACTGAATCAAAACATAACTCTGTGTTTAGCTTTGGCCCTAAATTACTGGCATGATCTTCAAATGGGATGACCTGACCTTAAACAAAGGAGCTGTGCCCATTTCTGCCAGCTCCTGTGCCAGGGATATACTCTAGAGGTGGCAGGCACGTTTATCCACCTAATCTCAGTCTGGCTCTGTTCACTCAGTGGGCAGCCTATTAAATTCAATGAGATTCTGATGCTCACTGCACTGTGAGGGCTCAGTGATGACTCACTTTCCCTTACAAGTCTGGCTGTAATACCCTCACCCTAAAGTTCACGAGTAAACCCATCTCTGCCTGAAAAGAATCTAGGACCGGATTCTCCACTCACACTGGTGTAAATTGAGGGTAACTCCATTTATGTTGATGGAGTTAAACTGTATATGACAGGAGAATCATGCTTTTAGACTCCAGTTAGAGGAGACTTTGGGGGAAGGAATTCTGAAGATAATCAGACAGGAGGGTTCTGAGATAAGGGATTAAAGGAGGTGTGTTTCACATTCTGAAATCTACAGCCATTTTCAAACTACCTTTTCCTACCAGTTATATGTAACAATTGACAATTAATTAAGGACCAAGTGCAGCAAACCAAATAAGCCCATAAGCATGCAAGTGGTTACCTTGAGTTCAATGGGACTGCTAAATGCTTAAAGTTAAGTACATGCTTAAGTTTTTTGCTGAACTAAGGCCTAAAATCCCCAGGCCTTATTCTACACTCATTTACACGAGTGTGATTCCTTTGACATCCAGTTAAATTATTTCTAAGCTACAGCAGTATATGATCAAAATCAAAAACCCCAATGGCATATAATTATTTAGCTACACAGAAATTATTTCAAACTCCTTGGTTATTAAGTCTGCTGGTCATTGTACACCAAAAACAGGAAGGGCCTGACTCACTGCTCTCACTGGTGAAAATCAGGAGTAACTCCTTGGGGGAAAAGGAGCTAAACTGGTGTAAATTAGAAGAGAATTGGACACAAAAAAGTTTAAAAGTTGTTCACCTCTTTGTTCTGGTTAGAGACAGTTAGACATCAGATAGCATATAAAGTTGAGAAGAAATGCAAAGAATGTAGCAGACCAAGAATTTACAAGTAATTATTCTGCCTTAAAGAAACTGAACAGAAGAGTTAAACATAGCCTTAATCTTCCTTAAATTGATGCTAATTCAAAGCTTTTTCTAGCACAGAGACAGATGATCTTACTTCAGACAAATAAAATGCATTGAGGCTCTTAGTATTTTCCTGAAGCACATAAAGCACACAGTAAAGTGTCATAATCCAATCAAGCTGGTTTTCTATATCCTCATTGAATAAGCTTATTTCTTCCAGTTGCTTGCAGATTTATCTCTAGCATCATTAGCCTATAACTATCCCCATCTTCTAACATGCAACCTATATATAACTTAAGATAGTTACCAATCATCAAATAGAAAATCATGTTTCTTCTTGAAAGGTGTAATTATCTAGGGTCTGGTTCTAAAGACGTTGCAAAGAAGATATATTGCCCATTAGCAGTCAAAACTGCAGTTGTGCTGATACTTACAGAAATACTTACTAAACAGAAATGAAACCTTAGATGTTTGTGGCACAGCAGTTTGCTCTTCACTGTGGTTTAAAATTTATGACAGTGGTTTATTATTTAGACGTATTTTCATTAGGTGAACACAACTGAAACGTTGCATCTGAGTGAGCTACAAAGTAATGCTGACAAACAGCGCTAAAGAATTAAGAATTTCACAGTTAAATTGTACATTGTCATGTAAATAGAAAAGGGACACCACATGGGATTTTGTGCATTGTATTGAGAGATAAATGCTGAGAGCTATAAATACAAGTTAAATAAAGAGTCTTGTCAGTTAAAGCAGTTGAATGGAAGCTGCTGTTGGGGCAGCTGTAAGATTTAAAAAATATACTTGGTAAAGAGCACTACACGTTGTAACTGTACCAAGTTTATTCATGTGTTTGTAAAACTGTTTTCTTGCCCTTACAAAAATTAAAAGAATAAACTGTCAAAGAAAACTGTTCAGCTGCGGGGGGTTAGCCTGCATAAATTATTAACAGATATGAGAGACCGTCTCCTAGTATAAATGTGCACATATGCAGTACTCATTGAATTCATGGGAAATGTAATGCTCCAAATAACAGTGAACCTACTTATCTGGCTTCCATTCAGCACACTGCAGTGTTGAATCAACAAAGATATGCCTATTCAGATGTGGAAGAGGTTGTATTCCTATTTGATCGCATCATAGTTTGTATCTGGGGTTTAAAGAGAAGGTTTAATCCCTACCCCAACTTTGGCCTTTACTTTGCGTCTTGATGGTCTATTATTGTATCAGTAATGCTGTTACAAGTTGTTTTTTGGTAAAAACAAACAAACAAACAAACAAAAATGAACTGACAGTTGTATAATTTTTCTTTTAGTTTGTACACTCAATCCCAAGAAATTTATGACACTCAGTGCAATGGAAATTTTCTAGATTATATTGTTTGTTGGACAAGCTTTCCAGTGCTGTGATTGGAGTTAGTCCCTAATTGTGACTACAGGATGAATAAAGTCAAAACACAAAGGATAGAAAGCTAGTATAAAGTACCACCTATGGATAACGGACTGACACCACAAGGGATGCTTTTGTTATAGCAGCGCTTGAGCTTGCAGTAACAGGTTGGGTGCACTATTTGAACATATGATGAGGTTGTCTACACCATACTTGCACTGACTTAAGAAGTTAATGTCAAGAAACTGATTTAGTTATTTCAGAGGAAGAGTGGGGGTGAACACATTTCAGAATAAAAGTCACTCAAGTCTATTTAACTAAGGCCCGTAACAGGAACTGTTATTCCAAAATAAGAATGTTCACATACCAACTTGCACTAAAATAAGTATAAAGAAGAACAGGAGTACTTGTGGCACCTTAGAGACTAACAAATTTATTAGAGCATAAGCTTTCGTGGACTAAAGCTTATGCTCTAATAAATTTGTTAGTCTCTAAGGTGCCACAAGTACTCCTGTTCTTTTTT
>NC_048301.1:79788820-79827616 GCF_013100865.1 Trachemys scripta elegans
CAGGAAGCTAAGTAACTTGGAAATGTGTAATAAGACTTTTTTCTTTCACCTGTAGTTGTAATGTTCAGTGAGCTAAAGAGGAATATGGAGGTAAAAATCTGTGTTTTTATTTATTCAAATGCGGCTAGTGGTTCGTACAAGAAACTTGCCAACTACAATGACAGTGATTGAGAAGCAGTGACTTTTAGCTCCTTTTATTTTTAAAAGTAAATCATGTATATAAAATTATATATTTTGATCTTAGAGACTAACAAATTTATTAGAGCATAAGCTTTCGTGGACTACAGCCCACTTCGGACTATGCATCCGAAGAAGTGGGCTGTAGTCCATGAAAGCTTATGCTCTAATAAATTTGTTAGTCTCTAAGGTGCCACAAGTACTCCTGTTCTTCTTTTTGCGGATACAGACTAACACGGCTGTTACTCTGAAACTTGTTAAAATAAGTATATTGGTTTTAGGAAAGGAAGAAAAAGAAAAGTTGGAAGGCCTGATTCTTCTCTTTCTTAACCTAGCATAAATCAGGAGTAGAGCTAGTGAATCAGGCTCTATTTCTCTTTGGAAAAAAAACTGAAGAGTATGTGTTCTTTTTAAATTCAAAATAAGTATTTGGAACAAAGAGGTAAAACATTAACACCCTTTTACTGAAATATCAGTTTCTTTTGTATGTTACAGAAGAACTTATGAACATATATAATGTACAGAAAAGGCAGACTTTGTAAAATAAAAGTCTTCTTATAAAAAATAAAAAGTCAAAGTAAAGTGCATGAAACTGATTTCCCCCCAATTTGACAAATGTGTCCAAAATCTTAGTACAATAACAATATTTAAAACCCTGGGATGATTTCTTTTTACCCATTAGTCAGTTATTTTAGCATTCAAACCAAATGACAGTGATTAGAAATAACAGACACTTATAACCTGAATCAGATTAACCAGATGCTTCCAACAACAAAGATGACAAACACTGGAATATCGACTCTCTATATACTTTTCATTGACAAGATTAACAAACAGTTAATAGATCCATTCTGGATAGAGACACCAATAGGAAAAGAGCCTCCATAGTTGGGCCAGTTTTGCTAGTCAAGGGCTCCTGTTATGTGCAATCAGGTCTTAGTCTATGAATGTCAATTTTTTTTTAAATAAATGATCGTAACAACAAAATACATAAGTGTACCTGCCTGCCTCCATTAGAAGAAAGGTAGCTGATCCCAGTCCAGTTAAGGACAATAGTTTTTGTACACTGTCTTTTAAGTGGTCAGTTGTACTGAGTGAGTAAAAAGGGAAATACTTAAGAGGCATGATTTTTTTTAAACTCTGGCAAGAGACCCAGTGTGGAACTAATACAAAGAGATATAATAATACTGATAGCAGTTTTCATCTTCAGAACGCTTTAGAAACATTAACTAATTACTCCTCTCAAAAGCCCTGCCAGGCAGGCAGGTAAGTATTATTACCCATGCTTCACAGATGCAGTGAGCAGAAGCAGATGTTTTAGGGTCCCTTCACAGAGGCCAACAACAGGAATTCATGGGGCAAAGAATATTCAAATTAAATTGAGGCATCTAAAGCCAGGTAGAGGGCCCAATCCTACTCCAATGACTCTCCTAGGTAGCTGAGTACATTCAACTCCCCGCGAGGTCAAAAAAGCGCGGAGGGGACTTCAGTGTCTCACAGGACTAGTCTTTTAAGCACTCAACTAAATGGACCATTAAAAAGGCTCCAGCACCCAGAAATGAGGAAACTGGGCCCTTTACACCACCATCAGGAGGTCCCAGTCCTGTACTCAACCCACTAGCCTACTCCTCCTTCCCACTAGGAAACTGGTTCCTGAATGAATGATTTTAGTCTCCTATTTAGAGAGTCCCAGAACATGTTACAACTGCAAAAAGGTTAGTGGGGAAAACCCACTCCTCACGCTCGGGTTACATAAATACAGGACAGTACAGACAAACTGATCACAGTGATGTGGCCATGGCTTTGCAGTGCAAAATGTGCTTGTGGACAAAGTCTATCCTGCCCTGTAGCAGCTGCGCCTGCTGCTCGGACAGGAAGCCGAGCCGGCCGGAGAGGGGTTCGTGAGTCCGGTAAAGTCTCAGCAGCTCCGAGGCTGCGTTCTGCAGGCGGTGCAGGTCCCGCACCCGCTGGGCAGTGGCCTCCCGGAAGATGCACACGGAGCGGAGCAAGGGCTCGTTGTACTTGTCCCACATGGAGAGGAGCCTGTAGCCGTGCACCAGGCCCGCCTCGTTGTCTATGAAGACGAGGCCCCCGTTGGGTGCCCTGTGTAGGTTGCTGGTGGCCCGGTGCATCACCCTGGGGTCCCACTGCAGGCTGAAGAGGTTGCTGACCAGCCGGTCAAAGTTGGCCGTCAGATAGTCAAAGAGGATCAGGTCGGTCCACTGCACCAGCTCCACCAGTTGGGACTGGGTGAGGCCGCCCAGCTCCCCAGCCGCCAGAGGCTGCAGTCTCCTACCCGACCCCGCCTCGGATCTCCAGGGAGCGGGGGCAACCACGTCGGTCAAGTTGTCCACCCACTGGGTGAGGCTGACCACCGCCCCCTCGGCCCAGTGCGAGCCCCGCAGCTCGTCTCGCACCTGCCCCCACTGCCTGCCGCGGGCTTCCACCAGGGCCAAGGTCATGGGCGGCAGGCGCTGCTGGATGCCCAGCAGCTCGGCCAGCCGGTAGGAGAGCGCCTCGCCCTGGATTTGCTCCGGGTTGATGCCGTAGCGGACGCAGGCGCGACTCCCGTCGGACAGCCGGGCCAGCCGGTTGGAGCTGCGGCCGCACCCGCCCCGCTCCAGGGAGGCGACGCGAGCCGCCCGGGCAGTCTCCAACCACAAGGCCGTCTGCTCGGGGTCGAAGCCCGGGGGCACCTGCTGCTCCAGCGCTCGGCTCCAGAAGATGCCCCCTTGCACGGGGGAGGCGGGGTCCGCGGGAGCCTCCTGGGCCAGCCGCTCCCTGGAACCAGGCTCCAAGTTGTGCCTCTGCCGGGGCTCCGGCTGCGAGCTCTGTCCGGGCTCCGCGGGCTGCTCCGGCCCCTCCAGGGGCTCGCCCCTGTCCCCGGCGGCCGGCAGCGTGAGCAGCGCTCGGAAAGTTTTCTGGGCGCCGCGGGACTCGCCCTGCCCCGTGGAGCGGCGGTCGGGAGCCGAAGCTCCGGTGCTGCCGCGCTCCCAGCCCCGCTGTTCCTGGGGCAGCCTCCGGCCGGCTGTCCCCGCGGGGAAGCGCCGCTCCTGCTCCGCCGTCTGCTCCTGCTCCCGCTGCAAACCGGTCCAGAGCCCCAGCAACGAGCCCAGCACCAGGAGCCAGAGCGCGGCCAGGGAGCCCAGCCCGGCCCGGCCCGGCCGCTTCATCCTCCCGCCGCCGCCGCTTCACTCCGCTGCTCCGGGACCTGGCGGCGGTGCAGCCCCGCCGCTCCCCGACTCCGGGCGACTCTCATTCATCGCCGCGCGGGGCGCCGGGACCCTCCAGCCCCCGGCTGAGACGCTGCTGCTGGGCGGGCGGAGGTGGTAGCCTCGGGGCCGGCTAGGGGGTGTCGGGATCTCAGCTCCGGGACCGGCAGTTCCGCCGGCAGCTTCGCCCGGTGTCTGCACCAAGAGCTACCCTCCAGCGATTGAAATTCACAGGCACCGACCGAGACCACGTGGGGAAGCGGGGGGAGGGAGGAGGGGGACCCTCCCCCGCGCCCAGCATGGTCCTCCGCTTAAAGCGGCGATGCCTGAGCTCGGTGGTCCCACGCTTGGGGTGGAGTTGCCCGCAGGGGGCACCAGGGAAGGAGGGGATCCCGGCCAGCCACACAGAGCGCTGAGCCACCGCGGCCACTGGTAGCGGTAGCATCTACCGCTGTGAAGGGAGGAGACCGGCACCTCTCTGCAGGTCACCAACACCGTCACCCCCACACCCCTTCCGTCCTCGGGAAGCACCAAGGATGCTGCACCTTTGGGCACAGGAGAGAGAGGGGATCAAGCTGCTAAATTCAGGCCCAAATTTCAGATGCCCCAAAGGCTGGGGGGTGGTGGCGGGGTAGGGCAGCGGATCTGATTTAGTTTACGGGATAGATAGGGGTGGGGGCACTTGCAAAATGCAAAATCCCGCCACGTTCAGGGGCAGCTGGATAGATGCGGGATTTTGTTTCAGGTCCAGTTCTTGGCACTTCATCCCTTAACGCACGTTGGTGACAGTGTGGCGGGGATGCCAGTGGTTTGATTAAATCACTATTTTATACCCGATGGATGTTACTGTATCCGTTGTGCAGTTCTGGTCCCACTCCTGCCTTCTAAACACACTCCCTCAGTTCCCGCTTGTTATCGCCCTTTATTTATTAATGGCATTTATTGCTCAGATTACATTTAGCGCCAGGCGCTCTCCAAACACAGGGCGGTACCGTTGCCTCTCCCCCGCCACACACTCTAAAGAACAAAGGCAGAAAAGGGATACCATGCGCAAGCAGAAACCATGGTAGGCACATGGCGAATTCTGTCGGGTTCATGCAGATCCTTTGTTTTGTCTGATCCTGAATTTAATCTGCTCAGGCAGAACCCCCAGCACTAATGAACTCATTGAGGCTCTGTCGGTACCAGAGGTTTACACTCCCACGGATCATCTATGTATGATCCTGTATTTCCCTCTCTGTGGTATCTATCATCCATCTCTTCTCTCCTCAGAAACCCACATTTTCAGTGCCGGCGCTCACAGATCAATGCAGATATCACCTGTGGATCAGTGATTTCTTTTTTGCCAATTTTATTCCTTGCCCGGATCTCTCTATGAACTGGGGGCGTGGCTTTTAGAAACTGTCAAATGTTTGCCCAGTGCCATTATTTGAAGAATATAAATGCTAAGGATGAAGAGGATTTATTGGGGAAAACCACCAAGACTAATGGGATGAAATTCAAGTCAGCCTAAATTTTCTCTAGCAGGAAAATCTGCATGACAGTAAAGTTGTATTAGGTTGTGCATCACTTAAATCCATCTATTGCAGTTTAGTCAGTCAAGCTATTCCTATATAATTAAACCCATTGCTTAACCCATCACTTATCATAACACTGACATTTGTTATCTTACAGGGTTTCCTTTTCCCCTCAATCCTGTGCACACACTGGTTTGTTATTGGTGAGTTGCTTATGCCCAGTGGGCTGTATCCACAGCTTTTTTGGGGAGGTAAATTAGCTGAGGAGTGCAGGAATTCACATACTGGGTTGTTATCACCCATGAATACTGGGCTATGGGAATTTATTGGTTCTTCAAGAAAAAAGAATAGTGGAACAATTTATGTAAAAATTACATAAAAGGACACAAAAAGTTATGGACTTTAACCTCACTCATGCAATGAAATCACTGTGGCCAGATCCTCTCTGGATGCTGTCCCACTCGTGTGAAGTCACCCTTGTGCCCACATTGGGCTCATTGCTGGATCAGGGCCTTTATAAACAGCTCAAATAAAAATAAGGGATTTTTAAGTGCTGAGCTTCTGCACTGGTGCTTTGAGGAGTATCTGGTTTAACAGGAAGAGAAGATTTAACAGAATCTGATCTAATTTCACTGCTCAGCCTGTTCTGTGTTATTATTTACACTACTTTTTGCATGATACAATTGCTTCTTCGCGCCAGCATCTGTGGAAAGGATCATTTTGGACCCGGAATAGATGTATTAAAATGCGTAAGTCTATTAAATGCCACGTTATTTACTTTGGCTAGTCATTTCTTTCAGTATTTTAATTTAAACTAAAACAAAGTTTTACAAGTCTATGGACTCGGATATTATTTTATTTGGGCAAACTGTAATGAAGGTTTCCACCTTGTGGAGCAGAGTGGAATTTCCTGTAGCTGAAAGAATTAAAGGTAGCCTGGAAAGGATTTTTTCCCTTATATTGGAATTTCCCCCTTCTAGCTTTATTTATGATACATGAAGAAGATGGGGAAAGGGCATTTTTTAAAAGTATTTTTTCTGTTTATGTTCTGATTTCTAAGCTTAGTTTTAGTCATTGGCATCAATATGACAATCCAACAACAAAATCAGAAGTCCCTTGCTGCTCAACTTTTCCTGGACTTTTGGGATGTCACATTGTCACTAGTTCTCCAGTCACTATAGAGTTCTGGATTAAACAAGACCTGGATTTCAAATGGAAAGATGAAGACAACTCCTTGTTCTCCCCTGCTTTGTTGTTGGAAAAAACAACAAAACAAACAAACAACCCCCCCCCAAAGAAACAAACAAACAATTTACAGATCTCACTTATGCATCATAAGCTAAGCAAAGCACAAGCGTCTTTTGTTCCTTTTTGCATTTAATCTTTAAATTCAAACCTCACAACTCCTTAGGGAAGCTCAAAGTGTTTACGTTGAAGACCTAATAACAGTGCTTCATTTTACCAGATCTAGAGTGATCCTTAGTGATGTGGATATCCATGGACCATGTTTGCAGATTGCGGAAGAATGCTGATCCAAATTTTATATCTAGAGCAGGGGAGCTGGAACAATTTTTATAACAGGGATGCTGAGAGCCATTGAACCAAATTGTAAACCATGTATATGATGGAAACCACTTCAAGCCAGGGGGTGCAGCAGCACCTCCAGCACCCCTAGTTCCAGCACCTATGATCTAGAGTCCTGAAAATCCGCAGATATCTGCTTTGTACCCGCAGACAATGTTTTCAGATTGTGGATCAGATGTGGATACAAATTTTGTATCCACGCAGGGCTCTCACTATAGTGTTTGCAGAAAGCAACATCTTCAGTTTATATAGTATGGGTTCATCTTCAAAGGAGACAGTCAACTGGTTTTAGGACCCACATTTATATGATAACAGTATGTAATATGAAGAGAAATGTTTTCATTCTATTTTTTGTTAATCTGGATTAAAACAATATTGGTTTTCTAACAACTAAACATCTCCCTGCAATTCTGAGAATTCAGCATATGATGTTGTGTTAGCTCCCCCCGGAGGTCATAGCATTGCTCTGCAATGTCTACATCAACCAAAAGACTGAAGCCGCTGTAAAGCATTTAAAATCCTCTTTCCCTTCCCCAGGGAACAATGTGTATAGTGGGGGTGCTGAGAGCCATTGAATCAAGCTGTAAACCCTATATGTGATGGAAACCACTTCAAGCCAGAGGGTGCGGCAGTACCCCCAGCATCCCTAGTTCCAGCTCCTATGCTTCCCCCAATGTAGAGAGACAGAAGGAGCAACTGTTGGTTAGCCCCATGTCTCACCTCCTCCCTCCCTGTGTTAGTGTATGGAGGAGGGTCTGTACTGCACATTCCACAGTCACCTTCCTGGTTCAGCTACACAGGGGCCTTCTGCAGCTATGGAAGAAGAGGATGGATTTGCCTGTTAATTTTACTGTGCAGCAGTGTATCCACAGAGAAAGCAGATCTGATCAGACCTGTTGTAACTCATAAGGGTGTTGCAAAGGATAATTACTTAATTCTTGTTTGCAGGGTCCTTGGATGAAAGGCACTAAAGAAATACAAGGCACAGTGGAAGAAGTTGTCAACGTGTATTAAGAATAGCACACAGTTTCATGATACTGACCTGTTCTAACAGCAATATATCACATCCAATTGTAGCCATTAGAAGTTAGAGTATTCGTACAATGGCTTCATCATATGCCCCATGGATTCACTGAAATAATGAGACGGAGTTACTATCCAGGCTGCTAACAATAATGATTCCCATCTACTATAACACACAGTATAATCACTCACCTTGCTAGTCATGAATTCAGGAATCGTTCTTCTCCAACACTTCTCACCGGATGCTGCTTTACACTAAAATTTGATCTTTGAATCCATATGCACTGAACAGTGAACACCCAGGTGTGTAATTTATGGCAGGTGATTGCTACAATGCACAGTTCCTGATATGCACAGTGCCATTACATTGACTAGCAGCCTCTTATTCAATGGCAGACTGAATATTTTTATTCCAGTAATGACACAGAATAGCCTCTCTGTTTCCTGTAACGAGCTTCGAAAAAACCCGATGGAAAGGGATTCAGGGCTGTAAATTAAATTTCATCCCCTATAGACACTAGATTTTTACTTGGATCCCTTTTAAATGAAAATCTGTGCTTCTCAGGATAAATTATGCTTATAATGAACAATCAGTTGGTATCTCCTGTGATGGCAAATCTCAGTGGGAAAGGACCTTTGCCATTGATAAGAATGTTTTATTTCCTGTTTTCAGAGTGAAATAAACTTGAAGGTATTCAAGACACTCATTCTTTTTTACAGCATACCTCTTGAAATTAGTTAAATGGCCATAACTTGACTGAATCCCTTAAAGCAATAGCTAGGATATTGTACAGCACCTGAAAAAATGCTTAGCTATTGTCCTACACTACCCGACAAAGACAATAATCTAGGGTTTTGGTGAGTTAGCCTGTTGGCCAATTTACAGACACCACAAGCTGGAATATTTAAAAACAAGACACTTGCTAGCAGGTTGGACAGTCACCAACCAAGCTGAATTTCTGCTTGATTTGCAAGATGTTTAATATTCTGAAACTGTGATCAGTGCAATGTAAAGGTCTTGTTATTACTTTGCAGACATTGCTAAGACATGAGTGTCTCTGAGCTGCTCTAACTTACATTGGGGAGTAGAGTTGGCTACTGGCTGGGCCTGGAATCCCATGAGTGCAAAGATAAATTAAAGCAACTTTTGGCCTCCCTCCCCAGGGTCGCCCAGAGGATTCAGGGGACCTGGGGCAAAGCAATTTTGGGGGCCCCTTCCATAAAAAAAAGTTGCAATATTATAGTAACATGTATTTGGAAATGTAAAAAATGACCAGTGAAATACATTTTTAATAATTTGAAAATACACGAAATACATTATTTAAAAACATTAAATTGGTATGTATACATTTGCAATTACATAATGGGCTGTCGCTGGGTGATGGTGATGGTTGGTGCCAATGGGCTGTCGCTGGCTAGGGGTGGTGCTGCTGTTGCCTAGGGCTGGGTGGGGAGCTGGGCTCTGGGTCGGGGGGTGCCCGGCTCACAGGGGCTGTGCTCAGAGCTGGGGGTCAGGGCTATGGAGGGAGTGGGGTCAGGGGGGTGTCTGGCTCAGAGGGGCTGGACTCGGAGCTGGGGGTCAGGGCTGGGGGGAGGGTCAGGGGGGTGTCTGGCTCAGAGGGGCTGGGCTCGGAGCTGGGGGTCAGGGGGGGTGTCTGGCTCAGAGGGGCTTACCATGCTGCTTACTCCCGCCTCTCCAGTCTCCTGGAGCTTCAGTGCGCGCATCCAGGAGCAGCCCTGGACAGCGCTGCAGCAGCGTGGCTCCATGGGACCTGAGCTCCTGCCGCTCGGAGCCCCGCCCCCTTACCACTGAGCGGGAGGAACTCAGGCCACACCACTGCAGTGCTGTCCAGGGCCGCTCCTGGATGCGGCACGCTGAGGCGCTGGGGGAAGGCGGGGGTGGAGGGGAGCCTCCGACATTCTTGTGGGGGCCCCTGCAGGGCCTGGGGCAAATTGCCCCACTTGCCCCCCCCTCCCCCGGCGGCCCTGTCCCTCCCTTGTTTCCTGCATTGAATGCATTTCAGCTGGATGGGAGAATTAGGCTCAGAAAATCTAGGGCATACATTCTGGGACTCCTGAACCCATGATATGCAGCATTGTTACGAGGATCTGGGGGTTTTGTGGAACACTGTGGCTTCATACTGACACTGGGGAGAAATCATTGCAGAGGGCACTGGTTCAGCCCTTTGACATTAGCTGACAATAAGAATAGAATAAAGACTTCAGGATTTGGCATATGTGGCTTGGTTCAGTTGCTATTGAAGTCAAAGGCCAAACTCTGAATGACTTCAGTGGGCTCAAGATTGTGCTCCTAGTGAGGAAGCAAATAGATGCTTTATTTTTCCTGTTCAGCTTGCGTATGCTCTTTTTAAAATTTCTCTTTCCAGACTCCAATAACAATCCTTGCTGAGCAGTGAAGTATAGGAACAGAATGTGGCTTTATCACATGCAAGTCTTATGCCAATCAACAGGTTCAAAGCGCTTGTGGATTTAACAGAGGTCTCTTTTCTCCCACCTCTTTGTTTAGCAGGGAAGACTGTGATACTCTTCAGGATCAAGGCAGTGACCCCCTCTGCTATCAGCATCTTTGAATTCTGACACTTCCTGGAAAGACTCCCTACTTTATATTAGTTGAAGCTGATAATGGGTATCCAGCTGCAGCTTCCCTGCAGGGGATCAGGCCTCACTAGTGCTGCTGATATGCTTAGTCCTCATATTGGCTCAGGCAAGTTCCAGCCTGAAGTAGCATCTTGGCAGAAGATGGTATTTACTGTCACCTTGAGGCCTTACTCCAACCCTCTTTAAAGCTCCAGAAGCCAGGGACAGACCCATATATATGGGAGTGCAATGGGTGCTGGTATCGTTGCATCAATTTCCCCTCTCCAATCAGCTTCCCCAAACTTACAGGCTATTGTGGTGCTTTTATGAAGAAGTTTTCTGAACTTTGCTAACATTGAGATAACTTAGCTCTCTAGTTATGTCACAAAGCAGGGTTGTAAGACCACCCTGTTCTGGTGCTACTACTGTAGCTCAAGGATTTCTCCACCACCACCTTCCAGTGGCACGGTAGGAGAACGCAGGTCCTTTCTTTACTCTGGGTTCTGATCCAGGAATGCTGTTGTGAGTAGTGATTGGACCACTTCATTCCAACCCTATTTCATTTCTCTAGATCACTTCCTGTCTAGGCCTATCTCTAGGAATTTTGCATAGTCCTGTCCTGTCCTCCCCAGATCCCTTAGAAGAAACATCACATCACATCAGGTCTAGGCTTGGTCTAAAAATTAGGTTGCTATAGTGACGTCAGTCCCAAGTGTGAAAAACACTCCCCGACTGACATATCTGTGTTGACCTAGTCTAGTACTAGTCAATATTCAATATTTTCATTAATGACTTGGATAATGAAATGGAGAGTATGCTTATAACATTTGCAGATGTCACTAGGTTGGTTGGATGGACAGATGGGAGGGGTTGCAGGCATTTTGGAGGACAGGATTAGAATTCAAAACTACCTTGACAAATTGGAGAATTGGTCTGAAATCAGCCAGATGAAATTCAATGAAGACAAGTGCAAAGTACTTCACTTAGCATGGAAAAATCAAATGCACAACTACAAAATGGGGAATAACTGGCTAGGTGGTGGTACTGCTGAAAAGGATCTGGGGATTATAGTGGATCGCAAATTGAATATGAGTCAATAATGTGATGCAGTTGTGAAAAAAGGCCAATCATTCTGGAGTGTGTTAACAGGAGTTGCTTATGTAAGACATGGGAGGTAATTCTCCTGCTGTACTTGGCACTGTAGAGGCCTCAGCCTGTGTCAGTACTGTGACCAATTCTGGGCACCACACTTTAGGAAAGATGTGGGCAAACTGGTGAGAGTCCAGAAGAGGGCAACAAAAACAAATAAAGGTTTAGAAAACCTGAC
This sequence comes from Trachemys scripta elegans, assembly GCF_013100865.1. Lineage (NCBI taxonomy): Eukaryota > Metazoa > Chordata > Testudines > Emydidae > Trachemys > Trachemys scripta. The sequence continues at coordinate 79,800,259 of NC_048301.1, forward strand.
CTATGAGGAAAGGTTAAAAAAATTGGGCATGTTTAGTCTTGAGAATAGAAGACTGAGGGGGGGACTTGATAACAGTCTTCCAATATGTTAAGGGCTGTTAAAAAGAGGACTGTGATTAATTGTTCTCCATGTCCACTGAAGGTAGGACAAGAAGTAATGGGCTTAATCTGCAGCAAGGGAGAGTTAGGTTAGATATTAGGAAAAACTTTCTAACCATAAGGCTAGTTAGGTTCAGGACTAGGCTTCCCAGGGAGGCTGTGGAATCCCCATCATTGGGGGTTTTTAAGAACAGGTTGGACAAACACCTGTCAAGCATGGCCTAGGTTTATTTGGTCCTGCTTCAGTGCAGGGGACTGGATTTGATTACTTCTCGAGGTCCCTTCCAGATCTACATTTCTATGATTAGTTTCTCTTTTACCTTCAGTGGCTTTCCTGCCAGGCTGTATACCGGCCTAGAATGCCATTCCCTGACACTGTCTTTATCCAGAACTCCTCACTGATAATGAACCCCTAGGTTTCTTCTCTATAGTCCTGGTTGATCACTTCTCCCACCTTTTTGGCCACCTAACCCCAACCAATATCTGGATTCACTCTTGAAATGGCTACCTCACTCTGTTACTGAAACAGAGAAAGAATCAAGGCTGGCTAGATACCTAAGCAAATAGATGTGAATAGGCTGATCTTGATTCATTCACCTTTAAACACCTCAAGATTCATAGATTTTAATGCCATAAAGGACCATTATGATATTCCAATCTGATCTCATAGATAACACATCCACTCACTCTTGTATCAGGCCTTATAACTTGTGACTGTAGAATATATCTTGGAGAAAGACATTTCCTATTGATTTAAAGACTGCAAGTGATGAAGAGTCTACAACATTCCTTGATAAGGGCACCAATGGTTAATCATTCTCACTGTTAAAAATACATGCTTTATTTAGATGTTCTTGCTAGGCACTCAATTACCACTGTGAGGGTCCCAGTGTAAGAACCTATATAGGCTAGGCTAGACTAGAAAATGAGGCCAGACTGAAAATAGAATGTCAATTTTTTAAAACAAAAGAAAACAAAAAGTGCTGGCACAATTTTATCCTAACCTGCAGAAATATACCCAGGATAAATCTGAAACTTTTCAGCAAATGCTAAAAAAGTGCAGCTTCTGCATTGCTGGTAAAATTTTCTAATTAATCTTAAGGTAAAAACACCAGCTGTGCTAGTGAAAAGCCAGCTGTTTGTTTGTTTCTAACTGAAACAGAAAAGGACTGGCTTAAACAGCAATGCATAACTTTCAAACCCTTCATATTGCTGCTCTATTTTTTGTAACCTAGAGAGGCAATCAATTTCTGTGACAATTCTCAGGGTACCCAGGACTGTGAGCCTCTCTACTAACCCCTGTTTTCAGCGTGAGGGAGTCTTACTTGTGCTTAGCTGGATGTCAGCTTCTTAATACCACCAGCCTTGTAGCCACTCAAGCACTCTCCTCTAGATTATGCCAGCCCTTACTTGCCTTGCGGGTTAACAATAACTGCATGCCAGTCCCCAAGTCCCTTTGAAGCTTTCCCCAGAAGTGTTCAGCCTCAGACATTGGCTACTCAGAGAAAATACTGGGTCTGCCATTCCCAAAGGAACAGCATATACACCAGATTTTAAGATTTCGCTCAGGACCAGCACTTTCCTTAACACCATAGCACTGAGAAATATTTATAGTGGTAATACAAATAAATGTGTTATCAAAGAGTCAGGAGATAGTGAGTTAGGCTATTGGAAATAAATGGTTACATTCAAAACAAAATCATAACACACTTTCTAGAGACTAAACTATCAGGTTAATCTCCCACCTAAAGAAATTTTACCTCACCCAATGTTTTCTTCAGTGATTTCAACCAAGGTTGGCTGAGATCCTGTTTTCATGAATGTAAACACATTGCCTATTTACTTCCTAGGTGCAGGATGAGGGGGTATCTTCTTTGCCTCCTACATATACCTACAGAGTTCATTGGCTGTCCTCAGACACAGGATAACCATCAGTGGCTTGTTTTTCCCTGTGTACTGTTTCCCTGTTGACTTCCCATCTCTTTGTTAACACCTGACTTTGTGTGTAAACAGGCAGCCGTGATGTTAGCTTACAATGCTTAATTTACATCCAGACAGAGAGACAGGTGGATAAGCATCTTTTGTCTGATAGAAAACCTGTATTGTCACCTCTGCAGAAGACTCATACATTGATACAGACTCGAAAAACATATTTTCAGTATAAGTAACTCCTTACATAGTATCTGTACATACATTTAACTGCAATATTGATCAGTGTGACCCTGACTTTAATTTAAGGCCTCACAAGACATTCTTTGGTAAACCAGAATGTACATAACAGAATCAAGATACTCTTGTAACCCCCGTGCCAGCAGGCATTAAGGGAGTATCGGGTCACAGATTCTTTCCAGAGGCACAACAGCCCCTCCCACATAAAAGCTTGCAGGAATGGACAGGAAAGGCACAGAGTAATGTATTGGTCTCTTGCCCTTGTCTTCCACCTATGATTTTCCTCCTCCCTATTGCAGATTCCCTGACTCTTCATGAGATCGGGGTGAAGGGGGTGGAGGATGAAGGACAGTGCTGTGGTGGCATCTGACACCAGTCTTTTCTGCTTATGTGTAGCAGATTCCCTCTGCATGAATCGTAAAGGAACTTCTGTTCTCCCACTTTAGAAATTAGAGATGACAAGACCTATTAAGTCACATCTCAGTCATTCCCTTCCTCCCGCCGCAGTGCAGGATTGTTCCCTATGTTACATTCTCCAGTGCTTTATCTGTCCAATCTTAAATCATAGAATCATAGAATATCAGGGTTGGAAGGGACCTCAGGAGGTCCTCTAGTCCAACCCCTTGCTCAAAGCAGGAACAATTCCCAACTAAATCATCGCAGCCAGGGCTTTGTCAAGCCTGACCTTAAAAACCTCTAAGGAAGGAGATTCCACCACGTCCCTAGGTAACCCATTTCAGTGCTTCACCACCCTCCTAGTGAAAAAGTTTTCCCTAATATCCAACCTAAACCTCCCCCACTGCAACTTGAGACCATTACTCCTTGTTCTGTCATCTGCTACCACTGAGAACCAGAATGATTCCAGTGTTGGGGTTTCCACCCTCCTCATTTTAATCTAGTAGAAACCTGTGACATTATTGACATGAACTGTGACCATATAGATCATTGTTACAACTAAGGTCCTATAGTTGCACCAAATCTTGTACTAAGGAGGTTAAGTAAGGTGTCTATGGAAGGTTGTAATTTGCTGGTTATGAATATGCTGTCTGTATGTGTGTATTGTTTTTGTATTTGAAGTTATGAATATTGGCTATGTACTTGTATTTCAATGCTTTTGATTCTAAGTAGCATCAGTGAAGCATTTGATAAGCTTCTTGAGAAAGGACTATTCTGAGTAAGTGCCCAATCCAGAAACACTTAACTGACCATGGACTTTGGGAGACGCCAATCCACATCTGAGGTTTTCTGGGAATGTTCAAACTAACATGTAAACAATGGTGTCGGCTTGCAAAAAGCTCAATCATTCATGGACATGTGACTTGCCCAGGTGGCTACAAACTCCATCTTGTTGCTGTGATTTTGCACAGAACAACAATGGAGTTTCTGCCTACAAGAGAGAGAATATACAAGGCCCCGGAAGCCCCTCCATTTTGTCTTCAGCTGGCTCAAGAATGGCCTCTCCACTCCAAAGAGATGCCTGAAAGAAACTAGAACAAAGGACTGTAATTACAGGGGTGTGAGTGATTGCTGGACCTAGGCCATAAAACACAAGGTTGGTCTGAAAAGGATTGAACCCAGATGAGGAAGGTGTCTGGTCTGTGAAAGAAGCTTATTGGAACATCTCTGAGGGTGAGATTTACCTATATTCAGTTTCCTACTGTATTAGGCTTAGACTTGCGTGTTTTGTTCTATTTTGCTTGGTAACTTACTTTGTTCTGTCTGTTATTACTTGGAACCACTTAAATCCTACTTTTTATACTTAATAAAATCACTTTTGCTTATTAATTAACCCAGAGTAAGTAATTAATACTTGGGGGAGCAAAGAGCTCTCTATCAGTGTTATAGAGGGTGAACAATTTATGCGTTTATCCTGTATAAGTTTTATACAGAGTAAAACGAATTCATTTGGGGTTTAGGCTCCCAGAAAGACTGAATACTGGGTGCTGGGAAAATACCTGTTAACTGAGAAACCTCTGGACTAAGTGAATCTTCATTTTTGTGAACTGCAGGGGGCATGGCCCAACCTCTTGGTCTGTGCTGTAGCTGACTGGAGTGTCTAGCTCAGCAAGACAGGAGTGGAAGGAAGCCTTTTCTGGCAGGCGGGTTTGTTCTCAGTGGTATTCCAGCACATCTAGTGACAGTCTTGAGGGAGTTTCTGTGACCAAACCTGTCACAACACCAATGTTGAAAATGTTGCCAACTCTCATGATTTCATCATGATTAGGGCCCTACCAAATTCATGGCCATGAAAAATGCGTCACGGACCGTGAAATCTGGTCTTTTGTGTGTTTTTACTATATACTATACAGATTTCTCAAGGGAGATCAGCGTTTCTCAAATTGGGGGTCCTGACTCAAAAGAGAGTTGCAGGGGGGTTGCAAGGTTATTTTAGGGGGGCCACGGTATTGCCACCTTTACTTCTGGGCTGCCTTCAGAACTGGGTGGCTGGAGAACGGCGGCTGGTGGCCGGAGGGATGCAGCTGCTAGCCGGGCATCCACCTCTGAAGGCAGCGCCCCACCAGCAGCAGTGCAGAAGTAAGGGTGGCAGTACCATACCATGACATCTTTACTTTTGCGCTGCTGTAGGTGGCAGCTCTGTCTTCAGAGCTTGGCTCCCAGCCAGCAGCCACTGATCTCCAGCTGCCAAGCTTTGAAGGCAGCACCGCCACCAGCAGCAGCGCAGAAGTAAGGGTAGCAGTACCGCAATCCCCCCTACAATAACCTTGTGACCTGCCCCACAACTTCTTTTTGGGTCAGGACCCCTATAATTACAACACTGTGAAATTTCAGATTTAAATAGCTGAAATAATGAAATTTACAATTTTAAAAATCCTATGACTGTGAAATTGACCAAAATGAACTGTGAATTTGGTAGGGCCCTAATCATGATCGTTGTGATATCTGATATTTTTTTTTGAAGTACCAGCCATCAGAATCAGAAAATTGCTCGAAAAGCTGGAGCTGTTATAAAGCTGTTTATAAAGAAGAAGAGGGAGATTTCTTGCACTTCTGGGTCCAGAAAAAAGCTTAAAAACATGCACCTTAGATGCACCAACAGCAAATAAAGGCAAATCAAAAGAAATTTGTATTTATTTTTTTAAAAAAATGTCATTATTTTAAAGGACTTGACTCATGATTTCTGATTGCTTGGGGTTGGCAATACTGGGAATGTTTCCTGATGCTCACTCTACAGTTTACTTTCCAAAATTCTAAGCCTTAGTAACCAGGCCATTAATATTCAACAAATGCCCCATTGATTGCGTTTTTATTTACCAAGCATCCTTTTAATACATGTAAATAGTTAGATGCAAAAGGCAGTTATTGCATATGACTGAAATTCATTATTAAAGCACTCACCAAGGGATAGCACTGTGCAATGTGCACTGTATCTAAAATGCCCTCAGCATTTTTATAGTCAATAGGCATTTATTATAGCGGTCTTATTGGATCAAAATCTATTTAAAATAAAAATGAAATGTAGGTGCTTCCTCTGAGAACTGTAATGCATTTCAGTTACTGTTCAGTGTAACTGATCCAGAACAACTATTAGTCCCTTGGCCTACGAAGCCTTTGCCTGGATGCTACACAATGCAGTATTAAGCAACCAGAGGTGGCTCAGGACCTGGAGTCAGGGGATATAGGCGCTATTCTCAGGTGCACTATGCTGCTTTTCTGAGATATCGCCTACTCAACATTTTGGGAGGAAAGAAGTATGACTAGGGCCTCCTCATCCCCTTCCCCTAACAATTCCTGGCTGCCTTGGGGTTTGTCATAAATATAAAGGGAAGGGTAACAACCTTCCTGTATACAGTACTATAAAATCCCTCCTGGCCAGAGGCACAAAATCCTTATACCTGTAAAGGGTTAAGAAGCTCAGGTAACCTAGCTGGCACCTGACCAGAAAGACCAATAAGGGGACAAGATACTTTCAAATCTGAGGAGGGGAAAGGCTTTGTTTGTCTGTTCATTTGTCTGTCTGTCCTGTGTGCTTGCCAGAGACAGATCGAGAAAGCAAGCTACCCAACTCCATTAGAATTAGTAAGTACTAGCAAGGGAATGTGTTAGCTTACTTTTATTTTGGCTTGTGATTTTCTCTGTGTTGAGAGGGAGGTGTATTCCTGGTTTTCTTTTTGTAACTTTAAAGTTTTGCCCAGAGGGAAATCCTCTGTGTTTTGAATCTGATTGCCCTGTGAGATTATCTTCCATTCTAATTTTACAGAGGTGCTTCTTTTACCTTTTTTCTTTCTAATAAAGTTCTGTTTTTTTAAGAATCTGATTGGCTTTTTTAGTGTCCTAAAAAACCCCAAGGTTGGTCTGTGCTCATCTTGTTTATTCTCAAACCAAGGAAAGGGGGTGTATGGCTTGGGGGGATACTAGGGGAGAGTAGGAACTCCAAGTGGTCCTTTCCCTGAGTTTTATCTAATCACTTGGTGGTGGCAGCGTTACCTAATCCAAGGTACAAGGGAGAATTTGTGCCTTGGTAAGTTTTTAACCTAAGCTGGTAGAAATAAGCGTAGCGGGTCTTTCATGCTGGTCCCCAGAGCTGTACCCTAGAGTTCAGACTGGGGAGGGAACCCTGACAGGGTTGTTGGCAGTTGAGGGTCAATTACAGTAGCCCTCGTACTGCACTTATTTATATCGGTGCTTTATCAGCTCCAGCCAGTTCCAGCACTGGGGAGCACAAAGGTTGCATAAAGTCATCTTAGCTCATCCACCCCGTCCTGCACCAAGTGCAGTTTGGTCAGAGTAGATAATCTGGGCCCTGGTTTCTATTGCTGCATCTTCTACAGATTTACCATGTGACCCCAGGCAAATCACTTAGCTTGCTTGTGCCTCAGTTCCCCCATTTGTGAAATGGGGATAATGATACATGGGAGGATGCATTCATTATTAATGTTTGTAAAGGGCTTTGAGAGGCCCAGGTGGAAGGTGCTATACCAGGTTAACGGATTTTATTATTCATGATTAACCCTGAATTTGTCAGTGCCTGTGTCCTCCTTACTGATACCAAAATTCAAAACAAAACCTTTTTGAGAATGACTGCCCCTTCTTCAGTCCCCTCCCCATCCCCCACCACCCAGGCCCTCAGATCCAGATTCATCTTGATCTCCAGCCCTGCTCTGGAAAAAGATCTCTTCCCCCTTTTTGCTTTATTTAAGCTGCTACAGTCCATGGGTGGAGAGTCAGGGCGATATGGAGACTACACAAAGAGCTCCCTTTCCTCTGGGAAATTAACCAACATATTTGTTTTGATTTCATCTCAGTTTCTTTGCAAATGACTTTGTGCTGAGCCATTGAACTTTCTGTAAACACTGTAGTGAGAGCCATAAAATAAATCATCCAAAGAAGAAAAAAAACCCAAACACACAGATGAGTTACTGGAGCCAGTTCTCCCTGCTCTTTGTCAACCATCACAGAAGCTGATTTTCCTCTGAGTCATATAGAGATAACATAAAGCAGTATAAACAAGCAGTGGAATCATGGAGCAACTCAGAAAATAGAGATGTTTATTTTTTGAGCTTTGACATGCATTAGAAGCTTTGACATACATCATTGCAGTATTAAAAAATATCCAGCATGTTATCATCATAGCAAGCATTGGACTTCTTCAGACACAGAACAGTATTAGAGAATAAATGACTCAATATAGTCTGCCAGGCAAGAAATTATATGTAGCTGTCCAGATGGACTGGAAATGGTACGATGTTTTATCTTCTATCCTGGGCAAACCATCCAGTGGGAACTGTGCCAGTTCAGGCTCCCGTTTGAGAGCACTGGAACCCCACTTTCTTCCAAGTGCAAGAAAATCTTCTATAGTAGAAAGACCTCCAGGTTCAGACCAGGATTTTGGAGTCACTGAAGTAGAGGCAGTCCTTGTAGATTCCATTCCAAGGTGACCAGACCCTTTGTATTCTGGGTCAGGACTAAAGACGTTTCAAGAAATTATACATTGAACTTTGATAATTATTCTTCTATGCAAGTGTTTGTAGAGTTGTCATGTGTTCTGTCTTTGTACAGCACCTCACACTGGGGTTCTGGTCAATGACAAGGGCTCTTAGACACTAGGGTAATTCAAATAATAATAAATAATAACATGGAATGATTCAACTTTATACTGCTTTCACATTAACAAATCCTCCCAGGACCTCTGTGTAATATGATTCTCTTTTACTGATGGGGCTAACAGTGACTTGTCAAGACCAGAGAGGGATTCAGTATCAGGGCTGGGATCCAAACTCAGGACTCCCTGGTCTCTCAGACCTCTTCTCACAATGCACCTGTGCCTAGAGTATACACAGACCTTTAGCCACACTTCTCTCCTAGGCCCCCTTTCTGTTTAAGCCTCACTATCATCAGTTTTCATCTCTTTCGAACCAGCCCAGACATGTTCTTTCCACCAGCCCAGCAATGAAGATAAAGGAAACATGAAGGTCCCAGTCCTTTCCTTTGTGTATAAAAATGTGTTAAAGAGAAGGAGCTATCAGAGCAAATGTATTGCTTCTTGGTGACCTTGATGCATGGGTGGCAGGTGAACGTGCGGTTGGGGGAGGCTAGACCCCGGCCCCTCCTACTCTGCTCCTTCCCTTCTGCCCCCTGTTCCTCACCGGAGCCCAGAGCACCCCTCCACCCACGGCAGCTGGCCCCCTTGCGTGTCCCCAGCCCCAGTGCGCCGGGCGGGTGACGCGCCCGCAGCCCCAGCCCCGGAGTGCCAGGAAGGCATAGATGACAGTTTTGTAACTCAAAGAGTGTTGCAATCAGCTCAGGGGAATTCTATGTTAGACCTGCTCTTGACAGATAAAGAGGAACTGATCACAGAACTAAAAATTAATGGTAGCTTAGGTGCAAGTGATCATGACTTGATCACATTTATAATGTGCAAACAGAATAAAGTCCAGAGCAGTAATATATATATATATATACTTGGTGATTTAAACGGGTCAGATTCACAAAGCTGAAACCAATTATGAGCCAAATCAGCTGGGAGGAAGAATTTAATCAGAAAAATTGTTTATGAACACTTTGCTAGATTCCCAAAATGCCACAGTCAAGGAAGAAGTCTGTATTGATTAAAAAAACAACCTGATTTAGAGGGGGGATGAAGGAAGCTATAATAAATAAAAATAATAAAAAAAAAAACATGTAGAGGAAAGGGGAAGCTGATAGTAATAAATATAAATCAGTATTTAGGAACAGTAGAAAACTCAGAAAGCAAGCAAAAGGCATAGAATAAGAAATCTAGGGCCAGCAGAGATAAAGATAATAATAAATAATAAAAATGAGTTTTTAAAATTATATTAGGAACAAAAAGAATCCTGACAATGGTATCGGTCCATTACTAGATGGAAATGATAGAATTGTCAATAATAATGCCGAAAAAGCAGAAGTGTTCAATAAATATTTCTGTTCTGTATTTGGGGAAAAAAGTGTCTCATCATTATGATAAAATTCTTTCCATTCCACTAGTATGTCAGGAGGTTGTTAAACAGCATCTACTAAAGTTAGACATTTTAAAATCAGCAGGTCCAGATAACTTGCATCCAAGAGTTTTAAAAGAGCTGACTTGGGAGCTTACTGGACCTCCTTACTTTTCAATAACACTTGGAACACTGGGGAAATTCCAGAAGACTGGAAGAAAGCTCATGTTGTGCCAATTTTTTAAAAGGGCAAATGGGACAACCCAGGAAATTATAGGCCTGTCAGCCTGACATCAATACCGGGCAAGATAATGGAGCGGTTGATATAGCACTTGATTAATAAAGATTTAAGGAGAATAATATAATTAACGCCAATGAATATGGGTTTATGGAAACAGATCCTGTCAAACTAACTTGATATCTTTTTTTTTGATGAGATTACAAGTTTTGTTGATAAAAGTAATAATGTTGATATAATATACTTAGACTTCTGTAAGGCGTTTGACTTGGAACCACATAACATTTTTGTTAAACAACTAAAATGATATGAAATTAACATGGCACACATTAATGGATTAAAAGCTGACTAATTGATATGGGGAATCTTCTTTGAGAGGGTGTGTTTCTAGTGGGGTTCTACGGGGATCTGTTATTATATTAAACATTTTTATCAGTGACCCTAGAGTCAGGAGATACAGCATGCCAAACTGGGATTGCATTATGGAGTCTGGTCAGGAAACCAAATAATATTTAATGTGCAACACCCACCTTAATTGTTTTATTATGTTAAAATGTCAAGGTTGAATCTAACCATTTCTGCTTAAGGTCAAATGCTTTGTGATATCCAGGAGTATTTAAAATGCTGCCAATGAGCCATTAAGAGCCAGTAGTTAAATATAAGTGTGGTTTTTGCTCTGTGATTTATTGTTTTTTGGTAGGGCTTGGGGCAGGAATATCAGCATTGAAACAAACAGCTCATTTCTCTAAAGCCTCGTCTATGCTAACCTTCTTTCCCTTAAATTTCCCACAATTCCTTGAAATGGAACCAGGAAAGCAAAAGACAGAACCAAAAACAAACAAACAAACAAAAAATCATTATATCACCTAGATTCTAAAAGAAATGCATCCATTGAGAGCCAAGCAAACAGCAGTGCTGTAATGTACTGGTAGTGGGTGAGTGAGCTGTGTAAGAGCGAGTGAGTGATGTTGCCCTCTAGTGGCTGGCTTAATACTGGGGTAAATGACATACTACTCCCAACTGTTACACATATTTTTATTGAGTTCATGTATTAGATAACTGTATGTTTAAATATAAAAGATGAGGGTTCTGATCTCAGCTCTGTTGTGTGCAATTTATATTTTAGCTGCATCTGCAGCACATGGGTTTGTTCCTGTCTGTGCGAGAAACAAACAAAGCAATAAAAAGCAATCCTTGGGATAAGAGCCCTGCAGATTTGGATGTCAGCTACACACGAGATAGAGATTGGCTTCTCTCTGTGTGAAAATTGAGTACAAAAGACAAGAGAAGCAAAGAGCCAGTAGAGACATTTCTTGGAGCTCCGCTCCTTTGACACTATATTCTTGGATGTAGCTGAATGCGATGATAAGAGCATAATTGGAGAGAATATGCCATGAGCTGGGTTATACATATGCCAGCTTTAAAACAACAACAGCTACAAATGAAATCAAACCTTTGCTTCAGGAAAGGTGGTTGCCTGTGGCATTTTCCTTCATGTAGGGTTGGCAGGAGAGTTTTATTATTAAAAATGCAGATGGCTCCAATGGCTGGAAAAAAGAGAATTAAAATCAGCTTGGGGAAGTGCATAGAGTTAGGAATTTGGGAGTGTGACAGAAATGACATGAGTCCTAGAACAAATGGCAGGTGTATCAGAGAGCACAATGATTGTTATGTGTAGTCAGGATAGGTCAAATGCTGCCCTGATTATGACTACAATATGTTTACATGGGGTGTAAGTCAGGAACAAGTGTGGTCCTACAAAAATAATGTCTTATAGCACATTTCTGCCAGGGATCTCAGATCTGCAGTTTAGGTACTATATTGGGGCCATATGTATGTCTCTAAGAAATCTCTACAAAGCTCTCTGTGTTGGTGATACTCAATACTGACTCTTTGGCATGTTAGCAGCTGTGTCTGAAGTCTCTGTCCTTGAAGAGTCTCAGTTTGATTTTCAGACTGGCAGTTCTGCTGTGCAGAACAGGTGATGGTTTCTTGAATGCATATGTCCCCTTTCAAAACCTTTTTACATTCCCTTGGTTTTTACTGCAGGAGAAGGATCAGACACAGAATGTTTGCTGTGTGGCTCAGTCTTTATTAGCTCCAAGACATGTGTCTTGTTAGCCTTTATAACAGACTCTATAGTACGACTGGCAAGGCAGAAAGTCAACTGAAAATAATACCATAGACCATACAGTTACAAAGGTCTCAGTGAGGATGTCTGCTGCCCCCTATCTGCTACAGCCAGAAACAGTGGTATATACCAGAGATTTCACTATTCTTGGTTCCCCTACAAACGTACACATAACTCACATTCTTCTGCACCCCTGCCTTCCATTATGTTAGCAGTGATCAACTCCTATTTGATAGCATTCATAGAGAACCCAGAGGATCTACAGCCCTTTTCCATTGCACTGGCCATTCACAGCCAGCTGTTGAAAGCTCCTGCATAGTTGCACAACGCCCCATATGGAATAAGGATTAGTAATTTAATTTCCCTGATGAACAGTGTGGCATTTCAGTGTTCTCAGACTTCTTAATCATGAGTTAGCCTACTCTTTCATTCCTACTATCATTATCCCTCTCCTTTTCCTTGACATTCAGGAAAAGTTCAACAGGAGACTGTCACATAACATTTTTTATCAACTCTTTCTCCCTTGCTAGAGTTATTAATTCTTTTTATTTTAATATTCAAGATAATAAAATAATAGTATTTTACACTGGGTTAGCCAGAAAGATTCATCAGTGAAATGTTCTGCTTCTGGGAATGACTGCCAAATCTGTTTAATACTCTACAGAAATTCTACCCAAGAGTTTAAGACAGGAAGTAAGGAAGCCATCCATGTGTAATCACAGGGAGAACCCAAATAGGCAGAATGTAGAAAAAAATGTCAAATTTAGCTATAACATCAGGACTACTATGTACCCTTAGTTTCTCTGTGCCTCAGTTGTCATCTGTGCAAGGGGATAATAGCACTTCCCTATCTGATAGGGGGATTGTGAGGATAGATACATTAAAGATTGTGAGGCGCTCAGATATTACAGTATAGGTAGCCATATAAGTACCTAAGATTGACAGAAAATTTGTAGAAGAGAGAGCATTCAGTGTTTAGTTATTCTTACGAAGCTCCAGTCATTCAGTCTGAGAACAGAAACAATACTGTGTGTGATTTAGGTGACCACTCACACAAGACAAATAGTGAATAGTCAAAAACAACAGTTTATGAACGATCAGTTGTCCGAAACTCATTCACCCAGTCCATTCAGTGAAGCCTTATGACTAAATGGATACACTCACACTGTTTAGAGAAATGAGTGATACATTGGCTGAGGGGCTGGCTGTTTGGGGGAATCGGATATAGAGTTTCCCACCTCTATGTCACCAGTTACAATCGAGCCAGGTTGTTAATAAGGGAAAGTTGTTTCTGTCGGCTGACTGTTTAGTGGTTCAGATTAAATGAGCAAAAAACCTCAATCCAGTTCCTACTGGACAATGGTCCATATTACTGACACTGTCTGCCACTCTCCTTGGCAGTCTCACAGAGGTTATAGATAGATTGAAAGGACCGTGGTATCTGAACTTCCCTCTTACCTTTCACAGGTGAAGAATACTGAAAGTGTGATATAGATACAGTGTATATATTGCTGTCGCCTGTGCCATATCTATTCTGGGGATGAGCAGAGAGCTTCAGTGTATGGCACTAAATTCATTTAGCTAGATCATAATGTTGGGGATTTTTCAGACCTCTATGTCCTGTTATCTCCAGGGTGCAAGGTGAAGGCACAAAGCCTTTGTACATGGAAAGCCTTTGTACATGGAAAGCTATGTCCTGTGCTATTGTAGCATCATCTCTAAAGGGAAATCTGTGGAGCCCGGAGACTGATAGCTGGGGGTTGGGGTCAGGGTCACTGATGCCTCTCTCAGTTCTGAGGACATCTGTGAAAGGACACTCTGGGTATTTCACAAGACAGCTGTCCTGATGAGAGATGCATAAACCAACAGATGAGCAGAGCATGCACAGCACACTAAATGGGGCAATTTTAACAAAGAATTTCAGTGGCTTAAATGGGTCGGTCAGAAGCCCTGCAAAACAAAGTTTGTGAGAAGCCAATTTAATCATGCTGTAAGTAAATAGCCAGTATTTATTCCTAATTAGCTCTTATATAGTATTTTCCATCCATAGATAACTATCATTACCTCTGTTTTCCAGATGGGGAACCTGAGGCCCAGAGCAGTGCAGTGTCTGCCAGTGCAGCATGAGTTTCTGGGACCAGTACTGTGGAGAGTGCTGTCATATTTTCCATAGAGATGTTTTCTAAGGGCTTGTCTGTGCACAGCCCGGCATAAGCAACAGTGCAGAGCTGTACCATGCCTCCCCTCCTACACTGGACCAAGTCCTGTTTTCTAAAGGAGACCCCACCCACCACCTCTGCTTTCCTCCTTCCCATCCTCTCAGATGTTCTCCTGCATGGCCCTTATGCAGGCTATGGGTGTGGGATATAGGGGGAATGGCTCCTTTTGTCACCTCTGCCCCTACTCTGACTGCCCACCTGCCTAATGACTAGGCACAACTGAGGCTAAGAGCTTGATCCAGCTCCCCATTAAAATCACTTGGAGTCTTACTGACTTCTCCCTGGCCTGCCAGTCCCTTTGGATCAGCCCCAGGCTCAGACTAAGTCCCTGGATCTGAACTGCTCAGCTTTGGGATGAGTTGGTATCGGGATCCAGATTTTGCAGCATGGCCCATCTCTGGTGGACTTTTCTCATGGGTGCAAGGTGAAGGCACAAAGCCTTTGTACATGGAAAGCTTTGGGCTGTGCTATTGTAGCAGAGAAATTACAGTTCCTGTTTTTCATCCTCTTCTTGACAGGAGAGGCTGGCTCAGATTAGCGAGAAGAGAAGCACAAAGGTTTGTTTGGCTCTTCTCCAGGCCTCTCTTCTTCACCCTGTGCTCGCTCTCAGCTGTGCTGCTATTCCTAGCCAGAGAGACTAGATCCCAGCCACAGGTATTTACATGGCCTGGTATTTTTACAACCACAAAAAGTTAGTTTCCTTTTGGCTGAAAGCGGGTGGAATCCCAGGTCTGGAACATGTGCTGGTGGGGTAATGTCTGGAAAAAAATAAAAGAAGCCTACAACATGGAAACACAAGTGCTATGGAAACAAGGGACATAACAAACAAGGCTTAAAGAGACAGGCTCAAAGCTCAGACTCTTGGAACCTAGAGGAGGGAAACATACATACAACAGAACTATTGAGGTTTTTTTGTGCTGGGCCAAAGAGATGGATTAGCTTTTCACTTAGCTATTAAAATGATATAAATCAGATGCATGAAGATAGATAGAAAGATAGATAGATAGATAGCATTTAGTGTGGTGGCTTTCATCTGAAGTCCATTAAAGTGACATGTGACATTTGGAAACTGAACTTCTTTTCTCACATTATCCCTTTTGACAAAATTCATGAAGGATGTTGATAAATTGGAGGGGGTTAAGAGAAGAGCCATGAGAATGATGAAAGGATTCAGAAAGGTGACTTTTAGTGATAGACTCAAAGAGCTTAATCTATTTATATTAACAAAGAGAGAAGTTTAAGGGGTGACTCGATTACAGTCTAAAAGTGGGGGGAAATATTTAATAAAGGGCTTCCCAGTCTAACAGAGAAAGGTATAACATGATTCAATGGCTGGAGTTTGAAGTTAGACAAATGGAAATAGGTTGTACATTTTTAACTGTGAGAGTAATTAACCATTGGAACAGTTTACCAAGGGTCATGGTGGAATCTCCATCACTGACAATTTTAAAATCAGTATTGGATGCTTCTCTAAAAGATATGCTGTAGGAATTATTTTGGGGAAATTCTATGGCCTGTGTTATACAGGAGGTCAGACCAGATGATCACAATGGTCCCTTCTGGCCTAGGAATCTATGCATGTATGAAGTTGTTCCAAAGGTTAATTACTCTCACGGACATTGCTCATGCTTCCTTCTTTCCGTTCATGTACTGTAGATACAACAGTAGGGAGCATATCTTTGTAATTTGTTAACCCACAGATAGGGCTGGTTGAGATGCTGCTGCCAAACCTCTGCTGCACAGTTCTCTGGAGTCATGGCAGACAGAGGCAGCAGATTTGGATAATTTTTGGTGGTGCCCAGAACGGGTCCAAATCCCCCCCTCCCAGGGCTCTGGGAGGGAGTTTGGGTGCTGGGTGCGGGCTCTGGGCTGGGGCAGTGGGTTGGGGTGCAGGAGGGGGTTCAGGCTCTGGGCGGGAGTTTGGGTGCGGGTGAGGTGAGATGAGGAGTCAGGCTCTGGGAGGGAGTTTGGATGGGGGTGCGGGATCTGGGATGGGGCAGGGGGTTGGGGTGCAGGAGGGGGTCAAGGGGTTGATGCTTACCTTGGGCGGTGCCAGCTCCTGAAAGTGACCTGCACACCCCTCTGGCAGCAGCTCGGCACTCGGGGCTGGGGCAGCACGTGGAAACACCCCCACCCTGGGGCCGCAGGGACATGTTGGCTACTTCTCGGAGCGGTGCGGAGCGGGCGGAAAGGAAGCTGCCTTAGGCTGTGTCTACACTGCCACTTTCGGTACTAAAACTTTAGTCATTCAGGGGTGTGAAAAAACACACCCCCAAGCAACCAAAGTTTTAGCGCTCATTTGGGGTGGTTATTTTTTATCACTGGGAGAGCTCTCCCCCGATGATAAAGTGTGACTACACTGCCCATGTCACAGCGCTGCCATGGCCGCACTGTAATGTGGGCAGTCCTGCTGCACTGCTGGTGGTGGGAGCGGCATCTGGGGGCCCCTGGGCCCTTTTAAATCACCCGGGGGAAGCAGGAGGGGCCGGAGGCACGCAGGGGTGGCAGATGGTGCGGGGGGAGAGACCCAGCCCTGAACATTGGTGGAGCCGGGCCCCCAGGCCCTGAATATTCATGAATTCTGGGTACCATGGGCCATTACAACTTGCCACCCCGATGGCAGAGTCCCACCCTCCCAAAGGCAGGTCCCAATGCTAGCAAGAGCTTTTTCCAGTGGGTGGCTACATGTTGACTGAGAACCCTCTGGTAATAATTACTTAAGTTTCATGGAGATTCTGGACGCATCCCTATTTAGCTAGCAGTGGTATATCACAGGTTTCATTCCACCCCAAGGCTCCCTGGCTAACAGGAGATCTCAATACATGTCATCTAACTTCCTTCACATATGCAATTCTGAACATAATTTCTTTTGGGTCTTTCAGTTTCCCTGGTGGGTCTGAACTGCCCCTTGTGGGCAAGGCAGAAGAGTTTGGGACAGATGTGTGTGGAGGTAGGTATGGGCAAACACTAAATCTTAGGCTTTATAGCTGAGAATAGGGCTCAGCTGAGGAAGGTTGGTCTTGTAGGCACTGAACTTGGACTCAGGAGATCTGGATTCAATTTGTGCTATTGCCACGGGCCTCCTGTGTGACCTTGAGCGAGTCACTTAATCTCTCTGCACCTCAGTTCACCATCTATAAAATGGGAATATTAATACTTCCTTTCTCTCATCCTTTGTCCATCTAATTTAGATCATAAGCTCTTGATCTGGGGCAGGCACCTTTTCTTACAATATGTATATACAGCACTTATCACAATGGGACCTCAACTTCAGCTAAAATCTGAAAGTGTGACTTTCATACAAATATTCTTTTAAAAAGTACATCGACTAGATTGACAGGAGCTCCCAGATTTCCTACTGTATTGCATGCAGGTTCTTATACTATGCTGCTCACTGTGTTTCTGAACTTCCTGAACAGCTACCTAGTGAGCTCTGTATAGAAATGTGGAAGGTGCAGTAATCTTGTCGGTCTCATGCTCCCTTTGAAAAAAAAGAAAAGAAATAGGCTTCTAAGGTTGTTTCCCTGTTTTATTCAAACTCCTCTACAAGATTCTACTCCTTGAAACCCATCAGGATTAACATCTGGGTCATTTGTTAGCAACCCAAAAGGACCTTCTTAAATGCATAGCACTATGTGCCTCTTTCTCTTCTGCCTTTCTTAAGCCTTTGAGGGGCCATTCCTGGGGTCTTCTCATCTTATGGGGACATTTTTTCCAGTGCTGTTGCCCTCACTCTTTACCCAGGCTGCGAGGAATTAGAAAGCGCAGCAAGCATGAGGTATTTGGATTGGAATGTCTGCTGCTCCAGGGACTTAATGGGCTACTGGAATACGCAGACTTCGCTTCAGGTTTCAGTGCACACACACTGTAAATCTTCTTCACAAAATATAAGAAAAAGAAAGGCACACACAGCATTGACCAGAGCAGCTACAGGACAAGAAAAGCCACAATAAATCTGCCTTCTCTCTTCAAGATGCTGTCTTCACGTCCAACTGCTCGTGTTTCTGCATGATAAAATTAAGGATGTCATTTGCCAAGGGCGAGGGGGGCAGTTCTTTGCTGTGGAAATACTCATAAATAATAATAGTAATAATAAAGTAAAAAATGGAGAGTTTATTGTTTCCATAAATTCACTCAAGTTTCCTCAGAAAGAGGCCCAACACACTCCAAACCAGGGGATCCTTTCTGACCAACCCAATCTGAGTTTCAAGTATGTGACATTGGTTTTATGTGGTTTCATCTTTTGACGGGGAACATTTTGCACAGCTCTGGCCTGGACTACTAGTAGGACTTATGTCTTCTGTATGACAGCCACTAATGGGCAATGATACATGTCCACAGCCAGTACATTAAATTTCATGCTCCTGTAATCCTGTCCAGTAAGGGCATATATGCCATCTCTATGTCACAGTGATGAAAATCTTGATGCTGAAATACAGCCTGAACTAAACAATGGCTACATACTGACCCAGTGTCAATACAGATGTCTATTGCCTTTGTTATTTGGGGGGAATTTGCCACCTGGTACAACATAGCTAATCTTTGCATGGAACTAGGAAATATTACATTTGATAGGAGTCTTTGTCCTTCCACTGGATTTCTTTGTTGGAGGATCGAAAGGTTTCTTTTTTCTGATTGTGATGACTGTGTAGCTCTGTTTTATTTGACAATCAGTAGCCAGACAGACACCAGAACAGATGAAATCAGCAAAGACTCATGGAATAGCTGTGACAGATACAGCACTTTCCTGCAACGTCCTTGAAGAACCTTACTGAATTAAGTTTAAGTATCTTTGGGGACCATGTATTAAATGCAAAGGGTATGTGTTATTGAAGGCCAAGATTGTATGCTACTGTGGTGCTCCTCAGAGGTACCCAAGATTGTGAGACACCTCACCACTACTTGCCCTTAGCAGGAAGCAGTCTTGTCTGTGCCTGCTATAGCGCAGCTCCCTGAAACCACCAGCCTCTGGCCACACAAGCACTGTGTCAGGTTTCCACAGACTTCATCCCATTTGTGCAGGCTAGTGATAGGCACACACCCATCCCCCGAGCACATCCTGCAATATCCAGCCATAATAACCCCTGAACACTCACTGAAATTACCAGGTAACCTGTCCCCAGAGGAACAGTGTGCACACAAATGTGTTTGTTCAACTGAGGGTCAGCTCCAATATAACATCACAGCACTGAGGTTCTTCTTAGCATGCGGACAACATGCCTCAGGTGGCATGTGACCAGGATTCACAACTGAATTTGGTCTGTAGGTCGTATCATTAACTTTCCTGGTCTAGGCCGAGTACTGACAGAGAGTGCGACGTGAACACTGATCCATGCCCCAAGAGAGAGTGAGTAAAGATAATGAAAACAGAATGGTTACATATAAAACAAAAAGACAAAACCCAAACCTGGTCTACACCTATCAATGGTTACCTTTCCTATACAGATGCTCCCCGGGTTACGCAAGAACCAACTTATGCAAATTTGCATTTACGGAAAATGTTCCATAAGTCAGAAATAGGATTTTCGAGTTGTGGAAATTTTTGCTTAATGTATAGGTACACATTTCCAACTTATGCAAAATTCGAGTTAAGCAAGGCTTTCCAGAACAGAACGATTGCGTAAATCAGGGGGCGTCTGTATAATAAAATAGATTTCCCCCCACAGACTCAGTCCCTTGCAGAGCTAGCTGGTTTTTGATATTATGACTTCAAACATTCATGAATCACCCCTTTCCACCGGGGGTTTTCTTCAGTGACTGGATAACAGGGTGCCTTACTTGATTCCCAGTTAAAAACAGTAGGCAGTATATATATTACTGCACATGAAAAGATGGGAGTTGCCTTACCAAGTGTGTATGGGGGAGGGGGTCAGTGCTAATGAGGCCAATTCAATCAAGGTGGAAGTGGCCTATTCTCAATAGTTAACAAGAAGGTTTGAGTATCAATAGAGGGAAAATTACATTTTGTAGTGATTCAGCCACTCCCAGTTCTTATTCAGGCCTAATTTGATAGTGTTCAGTTTGCAAATTAATTCCAGTTCTACAATTTCTCGTTGAAGTCTGTTTTTGAAGCTATATATACTGCCTACTGTTTTTTTCACTCCATGCATCTGATGAAGTGGGTTTTATCCCACGAAAGCTTATGCCCAAATAAGTTTGTTAGTCTCTAAGGTGCCACAGGGACTCCTTGTTGTTTTTGCTGATACAGACTGACATGGCTACCATTCTGAAACCAGTTATAGTTCAGTAACTCTTTGAAGTGCACCTCCAGATAAGGCTCTTCTTCCCCGTTGCTTGTTTTTCATGTTGACTTCACGTCTCTGTTGACTTTGTATGTAGATGAGCACCCATTATGTCAGCTTACAATGCTTAATTTACATTTGGCAGAGAGATGAATAAACATCTCTGGTCTGGCAGGAAACCTGTTTGTCAACTCTGCCTTGTTATGATTTTTAAAAACATATTTTTCAGTACATATACACAACTCCCTAAATATCATCAGTACATACATCTCACAATGGTTATGAAGATCAGTAAGCCATAAGCTTTTATTAGATATCTCACTTGACCATATTTGGATAAATATTTTGAAAGTAATGTGTTGGGTGTAGTGAGTTTGTCAGGCCTGTCAGATATTGCTGTTACAGAACAGTGAACCCTTTGCCGGTTGGCACTGAGGGGTGCCTAGGGTCACAGTGATCTCTCTAGGAGAATGATGTTATGTGAACCCTGGGATGTGTTATGAACTTCAAAAGACTGTATTGAACAATGGGCCAGACAAAAATTGACTTACGAGACAAACAGTGTCAAGTGGTTTGCCTGGGGACTCTCTAGGGAGATGTGAATGCTGCAAATTCCCCACCTCCAGTTATACAAAAACCCAACCCATTGAAGCTATGCCCTGAGGAGGGAA
The DNA here is from genome assembly GCF_013100865.1 of Trachemys scripta elegans. Taxonomy (NCBI): domain Eukaryota; kingdom Metazoa; phylum Chordata; order Testudines; family Emydidae; genus Trachemys; species Trachemys scripta. Next base: position 79,821,442 of record NC_048301.1, read on the forward strand.
CCACTGTCTACTGATTACCTGTTCCCAGAGTCTCAGGATCAAAGGCCCAAACTGTATACAGCAGTGGGTCTCAAAGCTGGTCCGCCGCTTGTTCAGAGAAAGCCCCTGGCGGGCCAGGCCGGTGTGTTTACCTACCATGTCTGCAGGTTCGGCCGATCGTGGCTCCCACTGGCTGTGGTTCGCTGCTCCAGGCCAATGGGGGCTGCGGGAAGGGCAGTCAGCACATCCCTCAGCCCGCGCCGCTTCCCGCAGCCCCCATTGGCCTGGAGCGGTGAACTGCAGCCAGTGGGAGCCATGATCGGTCGAACCTGTGGACGCGGCAGGTAAACAAACTGGCCTGGCCTGCCAGGGGCTTTCCCTGAACAAGTGGCGGACTGGCTTTGAGAACCACTGGTATAGAGGAAAGACTAATCAATTCATGAGTGTGCTTTTTCTGAGCTGAGGCTGTTATGAGCTTGTGACAACAGAAAAAACCATTTGCGGGGTTTGAAGGACTGACTCCTACCAGAGCCTTTGTTGGAGTTGTGGTGTGGTCGCTTGTAATTTTATTAGCATGTGGCTTTTTATTGTTTTTAATATGTTTTCTCTGTAATGCTGTTACCTTAAGAACAAATGTGCTTGCACAGAAAGAGCTGTGTGGTACCTTATAACGCTGGGCAACTACACTATCTGTAGCCTTTGAAGAGAAAGCAAAGTGCAGACACTGCCTGTTTAGGCAGTCTGGTATGCTGGGAATATCACAGTGTTGGCAGGAGGGAACTGTAAGCCTGGAAAAACCTCAGTCAGGATGGGGAGAGAAATGGGTTTCCTCACAGGATGGTGATGGTTGAGGAGCCAGGAGACTAGTGTGGGTGCCCTCAAGGAACTTTGGAGGGGGAATACAAGTGCAGTTGCCCTGAACTGTGACAACAGTGTCTGGACTAGGATTACTGTGGACTCTAGGCAGCAGTTGTGCCAGATGAGCCAAAAGGGAATCTTCCCAAAGACAATCTGGTAGGAGTTGTGCTGAGCTTGTTTAGGCTGGAAGCTGCTGTTTCACATCTTTTAGAGGTGATCTGAAAAGGGGAAAAATGGGTTTATGCTCTTTTCTTTTTACTATGTACAAAGAAGGCCTGAAAAGGTTTAATTTTATAGATTTTTTTAAAAAGTTTTTTTCCCTGCATACTTTTTATATTAGAAATTTAGCTCTTATCTCCCCTGTTTTTCTTAGTAGACTCTATGGAAAACGAGTGAATGAATAGGACTATAATGAAAGTATAACTGGATTTATTGAGAAAGGAAGTTTTTTTTTTTTCAGACTGTAAAACTCTGTTTTTGTTAACACCCATTTAACTCAAAAACCTTGTAAACATTTGGAAGAAAACATGAGCTTGTTAAAGATTCAATTAATCTCACTCATCAGGGCTGAGAACTACACCGGAGACATCCACAGAATCTTATACATTCCTGATACTTCAAAGGTTAAGCATCAAGCAGAGAAAGTATATTTTGGGGGATGAAAATGCCAGCATTTCAGGTCTCCTTTATGCATCAAAAAGAAACAAAGAAGGGCACACATTTATTTTGCTTTTTCCTTTGCAAGTCACTCTGAAGCTCAGTCATTGTTTGTGAACAGGCTGGGCCCAAGTCAGTTCTGGTGTAACTGAGACACCATTAGAGATATTCCAGATCAAAAGTGGGGCCAGCTGTGTTTTCAAAATGTACTCTCTTAGCCTTGACTCTTCATGGCTGCATTTTAATGATTGCAGTTTTTAATATATCAACATTGCTTAATGTAACAAAACAAAATAAACAAATTATGCAGAGAGCAGAAATTTGTGGAAGTGGCTCAAGGACAGACTGAAAGGTCACACTGGAATTAAATCAACACCAAAACAACCCATTAAAACAACAGTTTCCTATCAAATGCTTTGCATTTCCAGTTAAAAAAAAAAAATACAAAAGAAAAGCTTTTATCGGATGTAATTCATTAAGAGGGCCAGTGCAGGGTACCAAATGGCTTAAATGATGCCCACACAGAAGTGTGTGTGTGTACACACCACACACAAAAAACTATGTTAAAAGGAAGTTAAGGTTGCAAAGTCAAGTGCTCAAAAGTTAGGAAATGCCAAAATTAAGGTTGCCTGTGCAACCTTAATTTGCCCCCTGTATGCATTTGCAGCATGTCTTGGTAGTCCATCAATCTGATGATGACAAATCTGTGCAGATCATCTATTGTTGATCTCATGGTGTGCCCTCTGATGACTGTACAAGCCAATTCTAGAGGTGCACATTTTGCTGCAGATGGTGCATGGGAAGTTCGCGGTCAGTGAATTGTGCGCTGCTGATGCTCTGTGACGTCGTTCGCGTGCCTCTTGTAGACGCCGGCAGTGGTCTTCCTCAAAGGCGATGCAGGTATTTCTGACTGTTGCACGCCACTGTGTTCTGTCGCTGGCGGCGTCCTCAAGGTCCCTAGGTTTGATACTGCTGTACTGCAGATTGGCTTTGATGGTGTCCTTGTAATGTTTCCATGGACGACCTATATGCTGGATGCCCTGGGAGAGCTCACCATACAGAAGCTGACGGGGGATTCTGTTGGCATCCATGCAGCTAACATGACTGGTCCAACATAGCTGTGACTTCATGATCATCATTTCGATGCTTGTCATCTGGGCTCTCTCGAGGACCTCGAGATTGGGCACTTTGTCTTGCCAGCGGATCTTCATGATGTTGCAGAGGCAGCACATGTGAAATGCTTCGAGCTGCTTGATGTGACGCCTATATAGTATCCATGTTTCGCACCCGGACAAAAGAGATGAAAGAACAACAGCTCTGTACACAAGCAGTTTTGTTGACATCCGGATGTTGTGGTGATTTAAAACTTTGACACGCAGACAGCCAAGTGCCTGGCTTGCTTTGGATATTCGTGCGTTGATCTCATTATCCAGTAATCCATCACTGAATATGACACTACCCAGGTATTTAAAGTTCTCCACTACTTTCTTTAATTACACGATCACATACTATTTTTTCTACAGGACCTCTGCCTCACTAGGTGCATAGGATGGACCTTCTGTGGGGATGAGTTAGGGTTATGTAGTGAAAGAAGCTGTTGTCTCTGGGCTCACAGCTTCATTTTTTGAAGAAGATGGGAAGTGTGTAGAGAATTAAAGACAGGCTTTCAGGAGAGAAGGGATGGTCTCATGATTAAGGCAGTTGAATGCTGCCCTGGAGAATTGGGTTCTATCCCTACCTCTGCCACAGAGTTCCTCTGTGATTCCAAGCAAGTCACTAAACCAAACTTCACAGGTGGTGACTAATTGTGCCTGATCTGAGGCCCTGGGGTCTTTATTTGCAGAAGCGCTGACCAGTTACAGGTACAACTAAAGTCAAAGGGAGCTGTACTTTGAACATATAAAGGGATCAAAGTGCTATACAATGTCAAAATACTCTTGGAAAAAAAAAGAGTCCTGAGGAGTCTCAGATTGGGTATCTAAAATTAGTGGACACTTTTGCCCTTAATGTCTCTGTGCCTGAGCTACCCATCTGTAAATGGAGACAATAATAATACTTCGTCATCTCATAGGGGTGTTGTGAAAATTAATTCACTAATATTTTTGAAGCACTCAGGTACTGTGGTGATGAGTGCCATAAAAAGTCACAAGGAAATTAATAATTCTGTCTTCTGCGAAAGGTTTGAATAGTGTGCAGTGGGAAAATAGCATGTGATCATTTAATTAAAGACAATATTGCCGTAACAGTTATAACTAACATAATATAATAACATGTTTTCCTTAGCATAGACAAGGAGAGTTATGTTTAAAATGTGTTGGGTTGGGTCAGATTCAGCCCTGGCATACATGCTTAGATGCTACGAGATGGGCCCTATAGAAAACCCGAGGATAGCAATAAGCAGCTGCTATTCCCATTGACACCTTATACCAGGGCTGGGCAATAATTTTCGCAGGGAGGGCCACACCACGAATTTTGGTAAGTCGTCATGTGCCGCACATTTCTACTACAATAATGGAGGGGGCGTGGGGTCTGGGAGGGAGTTTAGGTGCAGGGGGGAGCTCCGGGCTGGTGCACAGTGTTGGGGTGCAGGAGAGCATGAGGGATGTGGGCTCTGGGAGGGAGTTTGGGTGCAGGAGGAGGTTCTGACCTGGGACAGCAGGTTGGGGTTTGAGAGGGGGTGCGAGGTGCAGGCTCTGGCTGGGAGGCACTTACCACAGGTGGATCCCGGCCGGTGGTGCAGCGGGGCTCAAACAGGCTGCCTGCATGCCATAGCCCCACGCCGCTCCCAGAAGCGGCTGTGGCCGGCTGCTGCTGGCATGTCTCTGCGTGCCCCTTGGGGGGGGGGAGAGGCAGCGGGTCTCCATGCGCTGCCTGTGCCCGCAAACCGCCCCCACAGCTTCCATTGGTCGGTTTCCGGACAATGGAAGCCATGAGCACGGTGCTGGGGGCGAGGCAGCACACGGAGCCACCTCCCCCTTGCCAGTGGCACGCAGAGACATCCACCCCTGCCTTATACCAAGGTTTGTTCTTAAAACTATAAGCCAATTACAATTCTTAAGACATCTGAATTTATGTAAACCTTACATTCAACAAACCTATTAAAAGCAAATCTTGGTCATGAAGGATCCCTATGGAATTCCCTATTGGACAGTGTGACAGTTCTGGAAGGCTAAGGCACTTAAGCAATGCTTAAATCCATCTCTATTCAGGAAAGCATGTGCTTAAGTCCAATTGAAGTTAAGCACATGCATAAGTGCTTTTTAAATACTTATGCTTCACGGGATGGGGGTCTAGAGCAGAAATATTCATGAGAATGTTCTGTGGGGCTAGCTGTCTCATGGTATCAGTAGTTATTTAGTTCTGTTACCACAAGGAACTCCTACAGGATCTCACTGCAAATAAGAGGGATAGAATAGAGACAATTTATAAAAGCTAAAGGAAACTTGCCCATTGTGTACACCCCAATGACCCAGCCTCAAACCAGAAAACTTTGAACACCTAAGTATTAGTCAGTTGCATAAGGGTTAAAGAGAAAATATAGGAAAGGTGAGGGCTATACAAGGGAAATCCACTGTCTACAGACTAAACTTCCCCAGTACATTCTTTTTCCTGAGGAGCTTCAGAGTAATAAAAGAAACAACAATGTATTTTCTTGGCAGATGAAATTAGATACTGGTGGCCAGTGGCCTCTAGGGAGTTCATATTTATATTATTGAGCATTTTACTCATACTGGAAAAATATTCCCTTTTCCTAAATGTTTGCCCTTTGTCAGGTTGCCAAAGCTTTTTGGGAAGATGAGTCACTATCAAATGACAGTGAAACTGCTAATTTGTGTTTGTTGTGTGAATTCTCTTGATATAAAAATGCTGCCATTTTATAATGATCTTGAATTGGGATCCATGCACAGTGCTTGGACATTTACAAAAGGACTGCACAAATGTATCAGAAAAGAATTGTGAGTCCAGCTGCGACTGCAAGGACTTTGCAGTGACATTTGTGTCACAGCAGACATTGGGAGAATTATTTGAACTGGTATCAGAAGTAGAAGAGGGAGTGCTGCAGGTCAAAATTTAAGTGCATTAGGAGAGCTGCAAGGGAGCCCAGAATTAGAACAGCAGGGTATAAGAGGGATCGGGATTGAGGTACACTAGTGAAGCTGTGTGTTACATTACTATTTGTATTATGGTAACATGGGGTCCATTGTGCTAAGCACTGTACATTTAGAATAAAAGATGGTTCCACCCTGAAGGGTTTACAGTCTGAATAAATGAGCCCAGTACTGGAATAGCAGGTGATAATACAACTCAAGATGGAGGTACACGGGCAGAGCTGTGCATATGTGGGTGTTTGCGCAATGTCCATAATTAGAATAGCAGGACATGTTGCTGGTCAGAATTGAAATACATTCGGAGAGTTGTGAGGAGCCCTAGGTTTAGAATTGCAATGGCTATCACAGATCAGAACTGAAGTGCACATATAATTAAAGCAGTGGGGGGTTGTCATAACTATAAAGGGAAGGGTAATAGCTGTCCTGTGTACAGTACTATAAAAATCCCTCCTGGCCAGAGACTCCAAAATCCTTTTCCCTGTAAAGGGTTAAGAAGCTCAGGTAACCTGGCTGGCATCTGACCTAAAGGACCAATAAGGGGACAAGATACTTTCAAATCTTGGGGGGGGGGA